>NC_074681.1:7714520-7944520 GCF_029448725.1 Salvelinus fontinalis | reverse complement strand
AAATTAAGCCACAGGAGTTTTTTTGAGTGAGAATTAAGACTTTCGAGTAGTAAGACATGTATAAAAGCAACAGATATCATTACTAAGAAGGAACTAGAGGCGTCTTATATGGTGAGCTACCGAGTGGCTCGGACAGGCAAGCCCCATACTATTGTGGAGGACTGGCTAGGACAGGCAAGCCCCATACTATTGTGGAGGACTGGCTAGGACAGGCAAGCCCCATACTATTGTGGAGGACTGGCTAGGACAGGCAAGCCCCATACTACTGTGGAGGACTGGCTAGGACAGGCAAGCCCCATACTATTGTAGAGGACTGGCTAGGACAGGCAAGCCCCATACTATTGTGGAGGATTTAATTCCTCCTGCTGCCTCGAATATGGCTTTGACAATGCTGGGAGAAAAGGCCATTAAAACTACACAGACAATGCCTTCTTCAAACAACACTGTTTCACGACGCACCAGTGACATGGCAGGAGATGTTTCGAAACAATTACTGCTTCGCATACAAGCCAGTGAATTCTATGCATTACAGCAGGATGAGTCAACAGATGTGGCGTGGCCTGGCACAGCTCCTGGTGGTTAGAGCATTGGGCGAAAAACCAAAAAGGTTGCTGGATCGAATCTCCGAGCTGACAAGGTAAAATATCTGTCGTTCTTCCCCTGAACAAGGCAGTTAACCCACTGTTCCCCGGTCGACCGTCATTGTAAATAAGAATTTGTTCTTAAATGACTTGCCTAGTTAACTTTGTAAGGCTAGGGAGCAGTATCCTGAATTCCGGAATGACTGACGTGCCCAAAGTAAACTGCCCGTTACTCCGGCCCAGAAGTTAGGATATGCATAGTTATGGATATGCAAGTTTCCAAAACTGTTATAATAATGTCTGTGAGTATAACAGAACTGATATGGCAGGCGGACAACCCGAGGAGAATCCATCCGGAAGAATTTTTTTTGAGGTCATAGGCCATTTCAATGCAAGCCTATGGGATATTCAAAATAATTCCTCCCAGATTGCAGTTCCTATGGCTTCCACTAGATGTCAACAGTCTTTAGAAAGGGTTTCAGGCTTGTTTTTTTTTTAAATGAACGAGTAGTTGTAGTTTTTCCAAGGTGTCTCTCATTAGAAAAGTAGTCTTGTTGCGCACGTGAATGAGTTTTATCTTCCCTATTGAACATACTATTCTCCGTCTTAAATTTGATCGTTTATTTAGATATTAGAGTACCTGAGGATTAATTAGATACATCATTTGACTTGTTTGAACAAACTTTACTGGTAACTTTTTGGATTCGTTTGTATGCATGTTGAACAAGTGGATTACTGAATCAAGGAAATTTTTGGGATGTAAAGTAGACAAAACGACCATTTGTTGTGTAGCTAGGACCATTGGGATTGCAAACAGAGGAAGATCTTCAAAAGTAAGTGATTTATTTTATCGCTATTTTGGATTTTGTGACACCTGTGCTGGTTTGGAAAAGTATTTTGGTGTGGGGCGCTGTCCTCAGATAATCGCATGGTATGCTTTTGCCGTAAAGCCTTTTTGAAATCTGACAACGCGGTTGGATTAACAAGAAGTTAAGCTTTTAAACGAGGTAAGAAAATTGTATTTAGATTAATGTTTAATATTACGATTTTTGTATTTTGAATTTCGCACTCTGCAATTTCACCGGATGTTGTCCGGGTGGGAGGCGAGCCCAAAGAGGTTAAAAATAGATTGAGTTAAAATAAAAATGAAAAAATATGTCCGTTACGTTTATGGGGGGGTCAATTAAGGAAGACATCCTCTTCTGACAACAGGATAGGATATTTTTAAGTACTGGACAGCTTTGTGACATCAAATGGACTTATATAGCCAGGGGGTACCGGTACAGAGTCAATGTGGAGGCTATATACAGGGGGTACCGGTACAGAGTCCATGTGGAGGCTATATACAGGGTGTTACGGTACAGAGTCAATGTGCAGGGTATATACAGGGGGTACCAGTACAGAGTCAATGTGGAGGCTATATACAGGGGGTACCGGTACAGAGTCAATGTGGAGGCTATATACAGGGTGTACCGGTACAGAGTCAATGTGGAGGCTATATACAGGGGGTACCGGTACAGAGTCAATGTGGAGGCTATATACAGGGTGTTACGGTACAGAGTCAATGTGCAGGGTCACAGGTTAGTTGAGGATACATGTAACAGTTCTCCTGATAATAAACGTCCATTATATTGGTGTTCATGACTACAGAGAATCAATATAATTCTGTGTTGTTGTCTCACCTGAACTCCCCAGCTGCTTATAGAACCTGTACTCCAGGTGGAGCTGTGGGGCCCGCGACTTGATGGGCTCCTGGAAATGAGATAAACAACATGAGGGTTAGAGGTCAAACAACATGATGAGGGTTAGAGGTCAAACAGCATGATGAGGGTTAGAGGTCAAACAGCATGATGAGGGTTAGAGGTCAAACAGCATGATGAGGGTTAGAGGTCAAACAGCATGATGAGGGTTAGAGGTCAAACAGCATGATGAGGGTTAGAGGTCAAACAGCATGATGAGGGTTACAGGTCAAACAGCATAATGAGGGTTACAGGTCAAACAGCATGATGAGAGTTAGAGGTCAAACAGCATGAGGGTTAAAGGTCAAACAATGGGGATAGCTCATAACTTCTTCACAGGAAAGAGAGTGTCTCTCAATCAATCCCAATAACTCAGTTGGTGGGCGAACGTGTGTCCCCGACTAAGCACGGGGGTTCAGGACCACAGGTGGTTGAGTCATTTATGACACGCATCTCTCCACACAGTGCGCAAGCAAACCACAGACGAGAGGGCTTTCTGAGCAAGTCTGTGTAAAACCAAACCACAGACGAGAGGGCTTTCTGAGCAAGTCTGTGTAAAACCAAACCACAGACGAGAGGGCTTTCTGAGCAAGTCTGTGTAAAACCAAACCACAGACGAGAGGGCTTTCTGAGCAAGTCTGTGTAAAACCAAACCACAGGCGAGAGGGCTTTCTGAGCAAGTCTGTGTAAAACCAAACCACAGACGAGAGGGCTTTCTGAGCAAGTCTGTGTAAAACCAAACCACAGACGAGAGGGCTTTCTGAGCAAGCCTGTGTAAAACCAAACCACAGACGAGAGGGCTTTCTGAGCAAGTCTGTGTAAAACCAAACCACAGACGAGAGGGCTTTCTGAGCAAGTCTGTGTAAAACCAAACCACAGACGAGAGGGCTTTCTGAGCAAGTCTGTGTAAAACCAAACCACAGACGAGAGGGCTTTCTGAGCAAGTCTGTGTAAAACCAAACCACAGACGAGAGGGCTTTCTGAGCAAGTCTGTGTAAAACCAAACCACAGACGAGAGGGCTTTCTGAGCAAGCCTGTGTAAAACCAAACCACAGACGAGAGGGCTTTCTGAGCAAGTCTGTGTAAAACCAAACCACAGACGAGAGGGCTTTCTGAGCAAGCCTGTGTAAAACCAAACCACAGACGAGAGGGCTTTCTGAGCAAGTCTGTGTAAAACCAAACCACAGACGAGAGGGCTTTCTGAGCAAGTCTGTGTAAAACCAAACCACAGACGAGAGGGCTTTGAGAGCAAGTCTGTGTAAAACCAAACCAACAAGCCAAACAGAAACAGATTGCATTTAAACCCACAGGATGTTCTGAACAGCTAACCCAGTGGACAGGATGTTCTGAACAGCTAACCCAGTGGACAGGATGTTCTGAACAGCTAACCCAGTGGACAGGATGTTCTGAACAGCTAACCCAGTGGACAGGATGTTCTGAACAGCTAACCCAGTGGACAGGATGTTCTGAACAGCTAACCCAGTGGACAGGATGTTCTGAACAGCTAACCCAGTGGACAGGGAGGCTTACAACAGCTTTAGGACTACAACAGCTTTAGGACTACGTACAAGCTGCAGGACTACATACATGCTGCAGGACTACAACAGCTTCAGGACTACGTACATGCTGCAGGACTACAACAGCTTCAGGACTACGTACATGCTGCAGGACTACAACAGCTTCAGGACTACGTACATGCTGCAGGACTACAACAGCTTCAGGACTACGTACATGCTGCAGGACTACAACAGCTTCAGGACTACGTACAAGCTGCAGGACTACAACAGCTTCAGGACTACGTACATGCTGCAGGACTACAACAGCTGCAGGACTACATACAAGCTGCAGGACTACAACAGCTGCAGGACTACATACAAGCTGCAGGACTACATACAAGCTGCAGGACTACAACAGCTGCAGGACTACAACAGCTGCAGGACTACAACAGCTTCAGGACTACGTACATGCTGCATGACTACAACAGCTTCAGGACTACGTACATGCTGCAGGACTACAACAGCTTTAGGACTACATACATGCTGCAGGACTACAACAGCTTTAGGACTACGTACATGCTGCAGGACTACATACATGCTGCAGGACTACAACAGCTTTAGGACTACGTACATGCTGCAGGACTACATACATGCTGCAGGACTACAACAGCTTTAGGACTACGTACATGCTGCAGGGCTACAACAGCTTCAGGACTACGTACATGCTGCATGACTACAACAGCTTCAGGACTACATACAAGCTGCAGGACTACATACAAGCTGCAGGACTACAACAGCTGCAGGACTACATACAAGCTGCAGGACTACGTACATGCTGCAGGACTACAACAGCTTCAGGACTACGTACATGCTGCAGGACTACATACATGCTGCAGGACTACATACATGCTGCAGGACTACATACAAGCTGCAGGACTACAACAGCTGCAGGACTACATACAAGCTGCAGGACTACATACATGCTGCAGGACTACAACAGCTTCAGGACTACGTACATGCTGCAGGACTACATACATGCTGCAGGACTACATACATGCTGCAGGACTACATACAAGCTGCAGGACTACAACAGCTTTAGGACTACATACAAGCTGCAGGACTACATACATGCTGCAGGACTACAACAGCTGCAGGACTACGTACATGCTGCAGGACTACAACAGCTTTAGGACTACATACATGCTGCAGGACTACAACAGCTTCAGGACTACGTACATGCTGCAGGGCTACAACAGCTTCAGGACTACGTACATGCTGCAGGACTACAACAGCTTCAGGACTACGTACATGCTGCAGGACTACAACAGCTTCAGGACTACGTACATGCTGCAGGGCTACAACAGCTTCAGGACTACGTACATGCTGCAGGACTACGTACATGCTGCAGGGCTACAACAGCTTCAGGACTACATACATGCTGCAGGACTACAACAGCTTCAGGACTACATACATGCTGCAGGACTACAACAGCTTCAGGACTACATACATGCTGCAGGACTACAACAGCTTCAGGACTACATACATGCTGCAGGACTACAACAGCTTCAGGACTACATACATGCTGCAGGACTACAACAGCTTCAGGACTACATACATGCTGCAGGACTACAACAGCTTCAGGACTACATACATGCTGCAGGACTACAACAGCTTCAGGACTACATACATGCTGCATGACTACAACAGCTTCAGGACTACATACATGCTGCAGGACTACAACAGCTTCAGGACTACGTACATGCTGCAGGACTACATACATGCTGCAGGACTACATACATGCTGCAGGACTACAACAGCTTTAGGACTACATACATGCTGCAGGACTACAACAGCTTCAGGACTACGTACATGCTGCAGGGTTACAACAGCTGCAGGACTACAACAGCTTCAGGACTACATACATGCTGCAGGACTACAACAGCTTCAGGACTACATACATGCTGCAGGACTACGTACATGCTGCAGGACTACAACAGCTTCAGGACTACATACATGCTGCAGGACTACAACAGCTTCAGGACTACATACATGCTGCAGGACTACAACAGCTTCAGGACTACATACATGCTGCAGGACTACATACATGCTGCAGGACTACAACAGCTTCAGGACTACGTACATGCTGCAGGACTACAACAGCTTTAGGACTACGTACATGCTGCAGGACTACAACAGCTTTAGGACTACATACAAGCTGCAGTACTCCTGTAGTAACCCCACCCTTAAGGAGTCAACATACTAGGTTCGGTTTGATCCTAGCCGAACTCAGCTAGGTGAAGTGAACATATGTGCCTCGCATACTCCCTTAGTACTGTTTGTCCATCTTGAGACGCCGTAGCCAGTATTCACTTCCTCAAAAGAGTCTAAAATAACTCAAGAAATCTGTCATTCATTTTGATGTTTTTTCCGATGATGTTTTAGTTGACTAACTGTTTGGTGCAGTATTTCCTCCTGCCTCTCCCAGATCAACCACCCTCCTGCCTCTCCCAGGTCCTGTCTAGTACAACAGATCAACCACCCTCCTGCCTCTCCCAGGTCCTGTCTTGTACAACAGATCAACCACCCTCCTGTCTCTGCCAGGTTCTGTCTTGTACAACAGATCACCCACCCTCCTGCCTCTCCCAGGTCCTGTCTAGTACAACAGATCAACCACCCTCCTGCCTCTCCCAGGTCCTGTCTAGTACAACAGATCAACCACCCTCCTGCCTCTCCCAGGTCCTGTCTAGTACAACAGATCAACCACCCTCCTGCCTCTCCCAGGTCCTGTCTTGTACAACAGATCAACCACCCTCCTGCCTCTCCCAGGTCCTGTCTTGTACAACAGATCAACCACCCTCCTGCCTCTCCCAGGTCCTGTCTTGTACAACAGATCAACCACCCTCCTGTCTCTGCCAGGTCCTGTCTAGTACAAACGATCAACCACCCTCCTGCCTCTCCCAGGTCCTGTCTTGTACAACAGATCAACCACCCTCCTGTCTCTGCCAGGTCCTGTCTAGTACAACAGATCAACCACCCTCCTGCCTCTCCCAGGTCCTGTCTTGTACAACAGATCAACCACCCTCCTGTCTCTGCCAGGTCCTGTCTAGTACAACAGATCAACCATCCTCCTGCCTCTCCCAGGTCCTGGCTCTCCCAGGTCAACCACCCTCCTGTTTCTCCCAGGTCCTGTCTAGTACAACAGATCAACCACCCTCCTGCCTCTCCCAGGTCCTGTCTTGTACAACAGATCAACCACCCTCCTGCCTCTCCCAGGTCCTGTCTAGTACAACAGATCAACCACCCTCCTGCCTCTCCCAGGTCCTGTCTTGTACAACAGATCAACCACCCTCCTGCCTCTCCCAGGTCCTGTCTAGTACAACAGATCAACCACCCTCCTGCCTCTCCCAGGTCCTGTCTAGTACAACAGATCAACCACCCTCCTGTCTCTCCCAGGTCCTGGCTCTCCCAGGTCCTGTCTAGTACAACAGATCAACCACCCTCCTGCCTCTCCCAGGTCCTGTCTAGTACAACAGATCACCCACCCTCCTGCCTCTCCCAGGTCCTGTCTAGTACAACAGATCAACCACCCTCCTGCCTCTCCCAGGTCCTGTCTTGTACAACAGATGAACCACCCTCCTGTCTCTGCCAGGTCCTGTCTTGTACAACAGATCAACCACCCTCCTGCCTCTCCCAGGTCCTGTCTAGTACAACAGATCAACCACCCTCCTGCCTCTCCCAGGTCCTGTCTAGTACAACAGATCAACCACCCTCCTGCCTCTCCCAGGTCCTGTCTAGTACAACAGATCAACCACCCTCCTGCCTCTCCCAGGTCCTGTCTAGTACAACAGACCAACCACCCTCCTGCCTCTCCCAGGTCCTGTCTAGTACAACAGATCAACCACCCTCCTGCCTCTCCCAGGTCCTGTCTAGTACAACAGATCAACCACCCTCCTGCCTCTCCCAGGTCCTGACTCTCCCAGATCAACCACCCTCCTGCCTCTCCCAGGTCCTGACTCTCCCAGATCAACCACCCTCCTGCCTCTCCCAGGTCCTGTCTAGTACAACAGATCAACCACCCTCCTGCCTCTCCCAGGTCCTGTCTAGTACAACAGATCAACCACCCTCCTGCCTCTCCCAGGTCCTGTCTTGTACAACAGATCAACCACCCTCCTGCCTCTCCCAGGTCCTGTCTAGTACAACAGATCAACCACCCTCCTGCCTCTCCCAGGTCCTGTCTAGTACAACAGATCAACCACCCTTCTGTCTCTCCCAGGTCCTGGCTCTCCCAGGTCCTGTCTAGTACAACAGATCACCCACCCTCCTGCCTCTCCCAGGTCCTGTCTAGTACAACAGATCAACCACCCTCCTGCCTCTCCCAGGTCCTGTCTAGTACAACAGATCAACCACCCTCCTGCCTCTCCCAGGTCCTGTCTTGTACAACAGATCAACCACCCTCCTGTCTCTGCCAGGTTCTGTCTTGTACAACAGATCACCCACCCTCCTGCCTCTCCCAGGTCCTGTCTAGTACAACAGATCAACCACCCTCCTGCCTCTCCCAGGTCCTGTCTTGTACAACAGATCAACCACCCTCCTGTCTCTGCCAGGTCCTGTCTAGTACAACAGATCAACCATCCTCCTGCCTCTCCCAGGTCCTGGCTCTCCCAGGTCAACCACCCTCCTGTTTCTCCCAGGTCCTGTCTAGTACAACAGATCAACCACCCTCCTGCCTCTCCCAGGTCCTGTCTTGTACAACAGATCAACCACCCTCCTGCCTCTCCCAGGTCCTGTCTAGTACAACAGATCAACCACCCTCCTGCCTCTCCCAGGTCCTGTCTTGTACAACAGATCAACCACCCTCCTGCCTCTCCCAGGTCCTGTCTAGTACAACAGATCAACCACCCTCCTGCCTCTCCCAGGTCCTGTCTAGTACAACAGATCAACCACCCTCCTGTCTCTCCCAGGTCCTGGCTCTCCCAGGTCCTGTCTAGTACAACAGATCAACCACCCTCCTGCCTCTCCCAGGTCCTGTCTAGTACAACAGATCACCCACCCTCCTGCCTCTCCCAGGTCCTGTCTAGTACAACAGATCAACCACCCTCCTGCCTCTCCCAGGTCCTGTCTTGTACAACAGATCAACCACCCTCCTGTCTCTGCCAGGTCCTGTCTAGTACAACAGATCAACCACCCTCCTGCCTCTCCCAGATCCTGTCTAGTACAACAGATCAACCACCCTCCTGCCTCTCCCAGGTCCTGTCTAGTACAACAGATCAACCACCCTCCTGCCTCTCCCAGGTCCTGTCTAGTACAACAGATCAACCACCCTCCTGCCTCTCCCAGGTCATGTCTAGTACAACAGGTCAACCATCCTCCTGCCTCTCCCAGGTCCTGTCTAGTACAACAGATCAACCACCCTCCTGCCTCTCCCAGGTCCTGTCTAGTACAACAGATCAACCACCCTCCTGCCTCTCCCAGGTCCTGTCTTGTACAACAGATCAACCACCCTCCTGTCTCTGCCAGGTCCTGTCTAGTACAACAGATCAACCACCCTCCTGTCTCTCCCAGGTCCTGTCTAGTACAACATATCACCCACCCTCCTGCCTTTCCCAGGTCCTGTCTAGTACAACAGATCAACCACCCTCCTGTCTCTCCCAGGTCCTGGCTCTTCCAGGTCCTGTCTAGTACAACAGATCAACCACGCTCCTGGTTCTCCCAGGTCCTGTCTTGTACAACAGACCAACCACCCTCCTGCCTCTCCCAGATCAACCACCCTCCTGCCTCTCCCAGGTCCTGTCTAGTACAACAGACCAACCACCCTCCTGCCTCTCCCAGGTCCTGTCTAGTACAACAGATCAACCACCCTCCTGTCTCTCCCGGGTCCTGTCTAGTACAACAGATCACCCACCCTCCTGCCTCTCCCAGGTCCTGTCTAGTACAACAGATCAACCACCCTCCTGTCTCCCAGGTCCTGGCTCTCCCAGGTCCTGTCTAGTACAACAGATCAACCACCCTCCTGCCTCTCCCAGGTCCTGTCTAGTACAACAGATCAACCACCCTCCTGCCTCTCCCAGGTCCTGTCTTGTACAACAGATCAACCACCCTCCTGCCTCTCCCAGGTCCTGTCTTGTACAACAGATCAACCACCCTCCTGCCTCTCCCAGGTCCTGTCTTGTACAACAGATCAACCACCCTCCTGTCTCTGCCAGGTCCTGTCTAGTACAAACGATCAACCACCCTCCTGCCTCTCCCAGGTCCTGTCTTGTACAACAGATCAACCACCCTCCTGTCTCTGCCAGGTCCTGTCTAGTACAACAGATCAACCACCCTCCTGCCTCTCCCAGGTCCTGTCTTGTACAACAGATCAACCACCCTCCTGTCTCTGCCAGGTCCTGTCTAGTACAACAGATCAACCATCCTCCTGCCTCTCCCAGGTCCTGGCTCTCTCAGGTCAACCACCCTCCTGTTTCTCCCAGGTCCTGTCTAGTACAACAGATCAACCACCCTCCTGCCTCTCCCAGGTCCTGTCTTGTACAACAGATCAACCACCCTCCTGCCTCTCCCAGGTCCTGTCTAGTACAACAGATCAACCACCCTCCTGCCTCTCCCAGGTCCTGTCTTGTACAACAGATCAACCACCCTCCTGCCTCTCCCAGGTCCTGTCTAGTACAACAGATCAACCACCCTCCTGCCTCTCCCAGGTCCTGTCTAGTACAACAGATCAACCACCCTCCTGTCTCTCCCAGGTCCTGGCTCTCCCAGGTCCTGTCTAGTACAACAGATCAACCACCCTCCTGCCTCTCCCAGGTCCTGTCTAGTACAACAGATCACCCACCCTCCTGCCTCTCCCAGGTCCTGTCTAGTACAACAGATCAACCACCCTCCTGCCTCTCCCAGGTCCTGTCTTGTACAACAGATCAACCACCCTCCTGTCTCTGCCAGGTCCTGTCTTGTACAACAGATCAACCACCCTCCTGTCTCTCCCAGGTCCTGTCTAGTACAACAGATCAACCACCCTCCTGCCTCTCCCAGGTCCTGTCTAGTACAACAGATCAACCACCCTCCTGCCTCTCCCAGGTCCTGTCTAGTACAACAGATCAACCACCCTCCTGCCTCTCCCAGGTCCTGTCTAGTACAACAGACCAACCACCCTCCTGCCTCTCCCAGGTCCTGTCTAGTACAACAGATCAACCACCCTCCTGCCTCTCCCAGGTCCTGTCTAGTACAACAGATCAACCACCCTCCTGCCTCTCCCAGGTCCTGACTCTCCCAGATCAACCACCCTCCTGCCTCTCCCAGGTCCTGACTCTCCCAGATCAACCACCTTCCTGCATCTCCCAGGTCCTGTCTAGTACAACAGATCAACCACCCTCCTGCCTCTCCCAGGTCCTGTCTAGTACAACAGATCAACCACCCTCCTGCCTCTCCCAGGTCCTGTCTTGTACAACAGATCAACCACCCTCCTGCCTCTCCCAGGTCCTGTCTAGTACAACAGATCAACCACCCTCCTGCCTCTCCCAGGTCCTGTCTAGTACAACAGATCAACCACCCTCCTGTCTCTCCCAGGTCCTGGCTCTCCCAGGTCCTGTCTAGTACAACAGATCACCCACCCTCCTGCCTCTCCCAGGTCCTGTCTAGTACAACAGATCAACCACCCTCCTGCCTCTCCCAGGTCCTGTCTTGTACAACAGATCAACCACCCTCCTGTCTCTGCCAGGTTCTGTCTTGTACAACAGATCACCCACCCTCCTGCCTCTCCCAGGTCCTGTCTAGTACAACAGATCAACCACCCTCCTGCCTCTCCCAGGTCCTGTCTTGTACAACAGATCAACCACCCTCCTGTCTCTGCCAGGTCCTGTCTAGTACAACAGATCAACCATCCTCCTGCCTCTCCCAGGTCCTGGCTCTCCCAGGTCAACCACCCTCCTGTTTCTCCCAGGTCCTGTCTAGTACAACAGATCAACCACCCTCCTGCCTCTCCCAGGTCCTGTCTTGTACAACAGATCAACCACCCTCCTGCCTCTCCCAGGTCCTGTCTAGTACAACAGATCAACCACCCTCCTGCCTCTCCCAGGTCCTGTCTTGTACAACAGATCAACCACCCTCCTGCCTCTCCCAGGTCCTGTCTAGTACAACAGATCAACCACCCTCCTGCCTCTCCCAGGTCCTGACTCTCCCAGATCAACCACCCTCCTGCCTCTCCCAGGTCCTGACTCTCCCAGATCAACCACCCTCCTGCCTCTCCCAGGTCCTGTCTAGTACAACAGATCAACCACCCTCCTGCCTCTCCCAGGTCCTGTCTAGTACAACAGATCAACCACCCTCCTGCCTCTCCCAGGTCCTGTCTAGTACAACAGATCAACCACCCTCCTGCCTCTCCCAGATCAACCACCCTCCTGTCTCTCCCAGGTCCTGTCTAGTACAACAGATCAACCACCCTCCTGTTTCTCCCAGGTCCTGTCTAGTACAACAGATCAACCAATAGGACTCCAGACTGAATCTGAGGTTCTGGAGGAACCATAAGACTAATTTCCTAAGCAAGACGAACAATAAAGTACTAGCTATTCTATATTCACTACATACAGCTCAATGGGTACGTTCCAACAAGTTCAGAGACGTATTACAGAAGTGAATCAGAGGCTCAGTTGGAGTAGGAGTCCTGTTCACTGTACAGCATTACGGGTACGTTCCAGAACACACACACAATCTGTGCAGGCCTGCTCGCTATAGAGAGAAGTGTTTTGACGTCCATCTCATGGTGGAATGACATCAACATGGTTTACTGATGCTATAATCTGCGTAGCCTAGGTCAGTTAGCGGCCCAGAGCAGAATTTGTTTCTATGGAAGGCGAGTGCAACCTTTACAGGCGGTAAGACCTTTCAATTCAAACCCGAACGTCCAAGCCAGTTCTACTGCATTTTTTTCATGCAGGGACTGATTTAGACCTGGAACACCAGGTGGGTGCAATTAATGATCAGGTACAACAGAAAACCAGCAGTAGTCTGGCCTTTTGAATACCCCTCCCTGAATACTCCTACGGGGGGTTCCTTCTGCAGTACGGGAGTTACGGGAAAACAGTTTGATCTCACCAACAACAGAAAGGTACACCATCGGGACTGTGAAGAGTGAGTGCTACGCCAACCAGCATAACACAATATATACACCAACAGAAAGGTACACCGTCGGGCCTGTGAAGAGTGAGTGCTACGCCAACCAGCATAACACAATATATACACCAACAACAGAAGTCAGGGACGTTTTCAAAATAAAAGTCTCCATTGCCTATTACTCCTCAGCTGACTTCACATTTAGGTAACTAATGTCATGGATTTGTTTGCCAGCGTAAGCTATATATCACTAGCTGTATTATGTCTACAACAGTGCAGTTTCAGTCCGCTAGGTGTCTCTCTACAGCATGGACATATCTCTGGGTGACGTGGACATCCCCATGCATGCACCTTATCAAAATATGACTAATACAATATTGCACCATCCCATTCTCTGGGCTCCGTCTGCAATCATAACCAGTAGTGTCTACCAGGACTAATGAATCATAACCAGGACTAATGAATCATAACCAGTAGTATCTACCTGGAATAATGAATCATAACCAGTAGTATTTCCCAGGAATCCTAACCGGTAGTATCTACCAGGACTAATGAATCATAACCTGGAATAATGAATCATAACCAGTAGTATCTACCAGGAATAATGACTCATAACCAGTAGTATCTACCAGGACTAATGAATCATAACCAGTAGTATCTACCAGGACTAATAACTCATAACCAGTAGTATCTACCAGGACTAATGAATCATAACCAGTAGTATCTACCTGGAATAATGAATCATAACCAGTAGTATCTACCAGGAATAATGACTCATAACCAGTAGTATCTACCAGGACTAATGACTCATAACCAGTAGTATCTACCAGGACTAATGAATCATAACCAGTAGTATCTACCAGGACTAATGACTCATAACCAGTAGTATCTACCAGGACTAATGAATCATAACCAGTAGTATCTACCAGGACTAATGACTCATAACCAGTAGTATCTACCAGGACTAATGAATCATAACCAGTAGTATCTACCAGGACTAATGACTCATAACCAGTAGTATCTACCAGGAATAATGAATCATAACCAGTAGTATCTACCAGGACTAATGACTCATAACCAGGACTAATGATTCATAAACAGGACTAATGAATCATAACCAGGAGTATCTACCAGGACTAATGAATCATAACCAGTAGTATCTACCAGGACTAATGACTCATAACCAGGACTAATGAATCATAACCAGTAGTATCTACCAGGACTAATGACTCATAACCAGGACTAATGAATCATAACCAGGACTAATGAATCATAACCAGGACTAATGAATCATAACCAGTAGTATCTACCTGGAATAATGAATCATAACCAGTAGTATCTACCAGGACTAATGACTCATAACCAGGACTAATGAATCATAACCAGGACTAATGAATCATAACCAGGACTAATGAATCATAACCAGTAGTATCTACCAGGAATAATGAATCATAACCAGTAGTATCTACCTGGAATAATGAATCATAACCAGTAGTATCTACCAGGAATAATGGTTCATAACCAGTAGTATCTACCAGGAATAATGGTTCATAACCAGGACTAATGGTTCATAACCAGTATAATCTACCAGGAATAATGGTTCATAACCAGTAGTATCTACCAGGAATAATGGTTCATAACCAGTAGTATCTACCAGGAATAATGACTCATAACCAGTAGTATCTACCAGGAATAATGACTCATAACCAGTAGTATCTACCAGGAATAATGACTCATAACCAGTAGTATCTACCAGGAATAATGACTCATAACCAGGAATAATGGTTCATAACCAGTATAATCTACCAGGAATAATGAATCATAACCAGTAGTATCTACCTGGAATAATGAATCATAACCAGTAGTATCTACCAGGACTAATGACTCATAACCAGGACTAATGAATCATAACCTGGACTAATGAATCATAACCAGGACTAATGAATCATAACCAGTAGTATCTACCAGGAATAATGAATCATAACCAGTAGTATCTACCTGGAATAATGAATCATAACCAGTAGTATCTACCAGGAATAATGGTTCATAACCAGTAGTATCTACCAGGAATAATGGTTCATAACCAGGACTAATGGTTCATAACCAGTATAATCTACCAGGAATAATGGTTCATAACCAGTAGTATCTACCAGGAATAATGGTTCATAACCAGTAGTATCTACCAGGAATAATGACTCATAACCAGTAGTATCTACCAGGAATAATGACTCATAACCAGTAGTATCTACCAGGAATAATGACTCATAACCAGTAGTATCTACCAGGAATAATGACTCATAACCAGGAATAATGGTTCATAACCAGTATAATCTACCAGGAATAATGAATCATAACCAGTAGTATCTACCAGGAATAATGGTTCATAACCAGTAGTATCTACCAGGAATAATGAATCAGAACCAGTAGTATCTACCAGGAATAATGAATCAGAACCAGTAGTATCTACCAGGAATAATGAATCAGAACCAGTAGTATCTACCAGGAATAATGAATCATAACCAGTAGTATCTACCAGGAATAATGACTCATAACCAGGACTAATGACTCATAACCAGTAGTATCTACCAGGACTAATGAATCATAACCAGTAGTATCTACCAGGAATAATGACTCATAACCAGTAGTATCTACCAGGAATAATGAATCATAACCAGTAGTATCTACCAGGAATAATGACTCATAACCAGTAGTATCTACCAGGAATAATGAATCATAACCAGTAGTATCTACCTGGAATAATGGTTCATAACCAGTAGTATCTACCTGGAATAATGACTCATAACCAGTAGTATCTACCAGGAATAATGAATCATAACCAGTAGTATCTACCTGGAATAATGACTCATAACCAGTAGTATCTACCAGGAATAATGACTCATAACCAGTAGTATCCACCAGGAATAATGAATCATAACCAGTAGTATCCACCAGGAATAATGACTCATAACCAGTAGTATCTACCAGGAATAATGACTCATAACCAGTAGTATCTACCAGGAATAATGACTCAAAACCAGTAGTATCTACCTGGAATAATGGTTCATAACCAGTAGTATCTACCTGGAATAATGACTCATAACCAGTAGTATCTACCAGGAATAATGAATCATAACCAGTAAAAGTGCAAACCAATCCCAGAACAACAGCAAAGGACCTTGTGAAGATGCTGGAGGAAACAGGTACAAAAGTATCTATATCCACAGTAAAACTAGTCCTATATCAACATAACCTGAAAGGCAGCTCAGCAAGGAAGAAGCCACTGCTCCAAAACCACCATAAAAAAAGCCAGACTACGGTTTGCAACTGCACATGGGGACAAATATCATACTTTTTGGAGAAATGTCCTCTGGTCTGATGAAACATAAATAGTACTGTTTGGCAATAATGACCATCATTATGTTTGGAGGAAAAAGGGGGAGGCTTGCAAGCCAAAGAACACCATCCAAACCATGAAGCACAGGGGTGGCAGCATCATGTTGTGGGGGTGCTTTGCTGCAGGAGGGACTGGTGCACTTCACAAAATAGATGGCTTCATGAGGCAGGAAGATTATGTGGATATATTGAAGCAACATCTCAAGACATCAGTCAGGAAGTTAAAGCTTGGTCACAAATGGGTCTTCCAAATGGACAATGACCCCAAGCATACTTCCAAAGTTGTGGCAAAATGGCTTAAGGACAACAAAGTCAAGGTATTGGAGTGGCCATCACAAAGCCCTGACCTCAAACCTCTAGAACATTTGTTGGCAAAACTGAAAAAGCGTGTGCGAGCAAGGAGGCCTACAAACCTGACTCAGTTACACCAGCTCTGTCAGGACTTATTGTGGGAAGCTTGTGGGAGGTTACCCAAAACGTTTGACCCAAGTTAAACAATTTAAAGGCAATGCTACCAAATCCGTGGGGCGACGCACAATTGGCATAGCGTCGTCCGGGTTAGGGAGGGATTGGCCGGTAGGGATATCCTTGTCTCAGTATGTAAAAAAAAAAAAAAAATGTTATAAAAATGTATGCACTCTACTGTAAGTCGCTCTGGATAAGAGCGACTGCTAAATGACTAAAATGTAAAAAAAAAAAAAAAAAAATGTAAATACTAATTGAGTGTATGTAAACTTCTGACCCACTGGGAATGTGATGAAAGAAATAAAAGCTGAAATAAATCATTCCCTCTACTATTATTCTGACATTTCACATTCTTAAAATAAAGTGGTGATCCTAACTGACCTAAGATCGGAAATTATTACTAGGACTAAATGTCAGGAATTGTGAAAAACAGAGTTTAAGTGTATTTGGCTAAGGTGTACGTAAACTTCCAACTTCAACTGTATCCTCTGTGTGACGGGGGTTGTGCAACGCAAACGGATATAACAAGCCTACACACAGAGCAGAATTCACAAATACAACAGTCATAACGACTAATATAAGGCCTACAGTCCGTGCTCCCAAATACTGGAAAAAGTGTGATTCATTTGGTTACATCACCACCACATTAGCCCCACGTGGCTATACAAATAAACTATGCAATTAAATGACACACAACAGCATGGCATATTTAGATACTAGAATAGGCCTAGCTTAAATCCTATTTATTTATATTTTGCAGGCAGTTATTCTAGACAAGGCTCTTCTGTGTCTTTATCTATATTATATTATTATTATTATTATATTATTATATTATATTATATATTATTTTTCTCACACGAGTCATTAGCTGAACGACCAAGCCGTTACTACGCCATCTAGTGGTAAAACGTCGTTATTGAATGCAGTTCTAAAACGAGCTCCAGGCTTTTATTTTGGAAACGAAACCCGGAAGCTGCAAAGCAACTAACGTCTGGGCTGGAGGTTGCTTGATTGACTAGCTAATTTCAACTAGCTACGTTCGGTCTATGGTCCTTTGCAGATGCCACATTACTGACAAAAGTTTGTACGCATAAAAAAAGATCTGTAACCAAGTAAAGGGAGACGTAAAGTAAGAATTGAACGTGTAAATGTTCATTCATAGTCGTAACATAGAGTTTGAACGTTTAAAGATCTATTTTAACGTTTACGTTTCATGTTTCATGCATAGCGGTTGACAGCCAGTAGTGACCGTGTCGGATGTAATCCATTCCTGGCCATATTGTTGAAATGCTTTGGAAGTTTGCACCCACTTTATGGAAGCCCATTTTCACTTATTTTTGCCGGGCGAAACTTCCGTGTGTTGTTCCCATATGCAGACTTGACTACAATGTCCACACCGGTGGAAAATTCTATTGATTGGACATGAATTGTAAAGGCACACAGCTGTCTATATACGGTCCCACAGTTGACAGAGCATCTCTGAGCAAAAACCAAGCCATGAGGTAGAAGGAATTGTTCTTAAAGCTCCTAGAGAGGATTGTGTCGAGGCACAGATCTGGGGAAGGGTATCAAAAACATGTCTGCAGCATTGAAGGTCCCCAAGAACACAGTGGACTCCATTCTTAAATGTAAAAAGTTTACAACCACCAAAACTCTTCCTAGAGCTGGCCGCCAAGCCAAACTGAGCAATCGGGGGAGAAGGTTTGGTCGGGGCGGTGACCAAGAACCCGATGGTGACTCTGACAGAGCTCCAGAGTTCCTCTGTGGAGATGGGAGAACCTTCCAGAAGGACAACCATCTCTGCAGCACTCCACCAATCAGGCCTTTATGGTAGAGTGGCCAGACAGAAGCCACTCCTCAGTAAAAGGCACATGACAGTTTCATCTGGTCTGATGAAACCAAGATTGAACTCTTTGGCCTGAATGCCAAGCGTCACATCTGGAGGCAACCTGGAACCATCCCTACGGTGACGCATGGTGGTGGTGCTGTGGGGATGTTTTTCAGTGGCAGGGACTGGGAGACTAGTCAGGATAGTGCCAAGCTTGTAGCGTCATACCCAAGAAGACTCGAGGCTGTAATCGGTGCCAAAGGTGCTTCAACAAAGTACTGAGTAAAGGGTCTGAATACTTATGTAAAAGTGATATTTCAGTTGTTGGTAAAAAAAAAAAAAAATTGCAAACATTTCTAAAAACCTGTTTTTGCTTTGTCATTATGGGGTATTGTGAGTACAGTGCCTTGCAAAAGTATTCATACCCCTTGGCGTTTTTCCTATTTTGTTGCATTACAACCTGTAATATAAATGGATATTTATTTGGATTTCATGTACTGGACATACACAAAACAGTCCAAATTGGTGAAGTGAAACTTTAAAAAATTACTTGTTTCAAAAAGTTATTTATAAAAAAAAATAAAAAGTGGTGCGTGCATATGTATTCACCCCCTTTGCTATGAAGCCCCTAAATAAGATCTGGTGCAAAAGAAGTCACATAATTAGTTAAATAAAGTCCACCTGTGTGTAATCTAAGTGTCACATGATCTGTCACATGATCGGTCACATTATATATATATACATACATACACACAAACCTGTTCTTAAAGGCCCCAGAGTCTGCAACACCACTAAGCGAGGGGCACCATGAAGATCAAAGAGCTCTCTAAACGGGTCAGGGACAAAGTTGTGGAGAAGTACAGATCATGGTTGGGTTATAAAAAAATATATGAAACTTTGAACATCCCACAGAGCACCATGATTAAAATATTTCAAGAATATGGCACCACAACAAACCTGCCAAGAGAGAGCCGCCCACCAAAACTCACGGATCAGGCAAGGAGGGCATTAATCAGAGAGGCAACAAAGAGACCAAATATAACCCTGAAGGAGCTGCAAAGCCCCACAGTGGAGATTGGAGTATCTGTCCAAAGGATCACTTTAAGCTGTACACTCCACGGAGCTGGGCTTTACGGGAGAATGGCCAGAAAAAAAGCCATTGCTTAAAGAAAAAAATAAGCAAACCCGTTTGGTGTTCGCCAAAAAGCATATGGGAGACTCCCCAAACATAGGGACGGTACTCTGGTCAGATGAGAATAAAATTGAGCTTTTTTGGCCATCAAGGAAAACGCTATGTCTGGCACAAACCGAACACCTCTCATCACCCCGAGAACACCATGTTGGGTGATGTTTTTCATCGGCAGGGACTGGGAAACTGGTCAGAATTGAAGGAATGATGGATGGCGCTAAATACAAGGAAATGCTTGAGGGAAACCTGTTTCAGTCTTCCAGAGATTTGAGACTGGGAAGGAGGTTCACCTTCCTGCAGGACAATGACCCTAAGCATACTGCTAAAGCAACACTCGGGTGGTTTAAGGGGAAACATTTAAATGTCTTGGAATGGCCTGGTCAAAGCCCAGACCTCAATCCAGTTGAGAATCTGTGGTATGACTTGAAAGATTGCTGTACACCAGCAGAACCCATCCAACTTGAAGGAGCTGGAGCAGTTTTGCCTTGAAGAACGGGCAAAAATCCCAGTGGCTAGATGTGCCAAGCTTATAGAGACATACCCCAAGAGACTTGCAGCTGTAATTGCTGCAAAGGGTGGTTCTACAAAGTATTGACTTTGAGCGGGTGAATAGTTATGCACACTCGAGTTCTCATTTTTTTTGGTCTTATTTCTTGTTTGCTTTACAATAAAACTTCAAAGTGGTAGGCATACTGTGTAAATCAAATGATACAACCCCCCCCAAAAAATCAATTTTAATTCCAGGTTGTAAGGCAACAAAATAGGGAAAATGCCAAGGGGGGGTGAATAATTTCACAAGCCACTGTAGATTGAGGGGGGAAAACAATTAGATAACTAAATGTATAGTCTATGGTTCAACCACGTGTTTATATAATATAACTAATGTATAGTCTATGGTTCAACCTCGTGTTTATATAATATAACTAATGTATAGTCTATGGTTCAACCTCATGTTTATATAATATAACTAAATGTATAGTCTATGGTTCAACCACGTGTTTATATAATATAACTAATGTATAGTCTATGGTTCAACCTCGTGTTTATATAATATAACTAATGTATAGTCTATGGTTCAACCACGTGTTTATATAATATAACTAAATGTATAGTCTATGGTTCAACCACGTGTTTATATAATATAACTAATGTATAGTCTAAATCCAAATCGTTTCCCTCCCGGAGAGTTCAGAGGGCAAACTGGACTCTCTGATCGACGAATAGGGTTGATCCGAGCATTCTGACCTCACAATGGCAGTCAAGCTCCCAAGCTAACAGGCTAAGGTTGGCTAGCTTGCAAGCTACTTCAAAAATGGTATTTGTCACATGCGCCGAATACAACAGGTGTAGATCTTACAGTGAAATGCTTACTTACAAGCCCTTAACCAACAATTCAGTTTTAAGAAAATACCTAAAAAAGTAAGAGATTTGAATAACAAATAATTAAAGAGCAGCAGTAAATAACAATAGCGGGGCTATATACAGTCAATGTGCGGGGGGGTGCCGGTGTCGAGGTAATTATGTACATGTAGGTAGAGTTATTAAAGTGGCTATGCATAGGTAATAACAGAGAGTAGCTGTGGCATAAAAGAGGGGGTGGGGTGGGGGGGGGGGCAATGCAAATAGTCTGGGTCGCCATTTGATTAGATGTTTAGGAGTTATATGGCTTGGCGGTTTGGACCTAGACTTGGCGCTCCGGTACCGCTTGCCGTGCGGTAGCAGAGAGAACAGTCTATGGTTCAACCTCATGTTCATATAATATGTTATAGCATTAGGTCCACTCACCAGTTTGATAGCCACATATTCATTAGTGTACAGGTTCTTCCCGAGGCGAAGCTCTCCAAAGTTCCCACAGCCGATCTTCTTCCCGACCCGAAAGTTAGGGCCCACCATGAGCACCCCGGAGTTGCTCCCCGAGCTGCGACTGCCATGCCCCGACCGGCTCCCTCCTGTCTTTGACATCCTCTTCCCTTCCTCTGCCTCCCCCTTTCCTCCTCCTCCTCCTCCTCCTCCTCCTCCTCCTCCTCCTCTCTTGTCAAAGTCCATAAGTTTGTGGTACCCTGGCCTCTCCACGATTACGCCACTGCCATGCGGTCCTCAGAGCCGCCAAAACATCCACCAGACCGGCAGGGGGCGTGGAGGGGAACGGAGAGGTGGAGAGAGCCAAGTCACCACACACAGTGTAGGGCTAGTACTGAATGTGTGAGTGTGAATATACTGTTTATGAGGCCTGCGGACTTCAACGGCTGAGCTGATAACTACTAATCAAGTTAGCAACAGTGAGGGTAGAGCGTAAAGATCAGGTGAAGTGATGAGCCATCCTCTTCTGTGGGTTTGAGGCTCTCTCTTTCTTCTCCAATCACCACCAGCATCAAAGCTGCATCTCAACCTAGGACTGGATTCACACTAGCGAACTAAGAAAGGCTATCCTAGCTAAAGGAAGGAAGGAAGCTTATCCTAGCTAAAGGAAGGAAGCCTATCCTAGCTAAAGGAAGGAAGGTTATCCTAGCTAAAGGAAGGAAGGTTATCCTAGCTAAAGGAAGGAAGGTTAGCCTAGCTAAAGGAAGGAAGGTTATCCTAGCTAAAGGAAGGAAGCCTATCCTAGCTAAAGGAAGGAAGCCTATCCTAGCTAAAGGAAGGAAGGTTATCCTAGCTAAAGGAAGGAAGGTTATCCTAGCTAAAGGAAGGAAGCCTATCCTAGCTAAAGGAAGGAAGGTTATCCTAGCTAAAGGAAGGAAGGTTAGCCTAGCTAAAGGAAGGAAGGTTATCCTAGCTAAAGGAAGGAAGGTTATCCTAGCTAAAGGAAGGAAGCCTATCCTAGCTAAAGGAAGGAAGGTTATCCTAGCTAAAGGAAGGAAGGAAGCCTATCCTAGCTAAAGGAAGGAAGGAAGCCTATCCTAGCTAAAGGAAGGAAGGTTATCCTAGCTAAAGGAAGGAAGCCTATCCTAGCTAAAGGAAGGAAGGTTATCCTAGCTAAAGGAAGGAAGCCTATCCTAGCTAAAGGAAGGAAGCCTATCCTAGCTAAAGGAAGGAAGGTGCTCCTAGCTAAAGGAAGGAAGGAAGCCTATCCTAGCTAAAGGAAGGAAGCCTATCCTAGCTAAAGGAAGGAAGGAAGCCTATCCTAGCTAAAGGAAGGAAGCCTATCCTAGCTAAAGGAAGGAAGGTGCTCCTAGCTAAAGGAAGGAAGCCTATCCTAGCTAAAGGAAGGAAGGTGCTCCTAGCTCCTGGCTGTGTGATTGATGTGGGCGTCGTCCTCCAGGGCCCACTCCTGGTGAGGTTGTGAAGGTGCAGTCATTCCCAGCGGTCTGATACACCTGGTGGAGCGGTTGGTTGGACAGACGGACTAACACAACAGCTCTACACCTGGGGGAAGAGACAGAACGTTAACTGTTATAATCGGGGAATACTCCATTAATCTACAACATAGCAATTAAAATGGATCTCATATACACACCAACAGCTCTACACCTGGGGGGGAAGAGACAGAACGTTAACTGTAATAATCAGCTCCATTAATCTACAACATAGCAATTAAAATGGATCTCATATACACACCAACAGCTCTACACCTGGGGGGGAAGAGACAGAACGTTAACTGTAATAATCAGCTCCATTAATCTACAACATAGCAATTAAAATGGATCTCATATACACACCAACAGCTCTACACCTGGGGGGGAAGAGACAGAACGTTAACTGTAATAATCAGCTCCATTAATCTACAACATAGCAATTAAAATGGATCTCATATACACACCAACAGCTCTACACCTGGGGGGGAAGAGACAGAACGTTAACTGTAATAATCAGCTCCATTAATCTACAACATAGCAATTAAAATGGATCTCATATACACACCAACAGCTCTACACCTGGGGGGGAAGAGACAGAACGTTAACTGTAATAATCAGCTCCATTAATCTACAACATAGCAATTAAAATGGATCTCATATACACACCAACAGCTCTACACCTGGGGGGGAAGAGACAGAACGTTAACTGTAATAATCAGCTCCATTAATCTACAACATAGCAATTAAAATGGATCTCATATACACACCAACAGCTCTACACCTGGGGGGGAAGAGACAGAACGTTAACTGTAATAATCAGCTCCATTAATCTACAACATAGCAATTAAAATGGATCTCATATACACACCAACAGCTCTACACCTGGGGGGGAAGAGACAGAACGTTAACTGTAATAATCAGCTCCATTAATCTACAACATAGCAATTAAAATGGATCTCATATACACACCAACAGCTCTACACCTGGGGGGGAAGAGACAGAACGTTAACTGTAATAATCAGCTCCATTAATCTACAACATAGCAATTAAAATGGATCTCATATACACACCAACAGCTCTACACCTGGGGGGGAAGAGACAGAACGTTAACTGTAATAATCAGCTCCATTAATCTACAACATAGCAATTAAAATGGATCTCATATACACACCAACAGCTAGGTAGCTATAGCATGCTGTAATCCAACAATGTGTTTGAATCAATCGATGAGGATGCCAGCTTTCTACTGCTCTCTCATCGAACCACCTTTCTCCATTTCCACCAGCGCCAAGTACAGACATTTCCATTTCTCCAAACTCCATTGCACCATTTGTTTGTGCTATTAGCGGCAACATGGATTTGAGTATTATTGAGTTTGTTTATAAAACAATGCTTTATTTTACGAACTTTATGAATGGCGCGCAGTGTCTCTAGAGCGCACAGTGTCTCTAGAGGTGGTGTCTGGCGCACCGTGTTTCTAGAGCGTGGTGTCTGGCGCACCGTGTTTCTAGAGCGTGTTGTCTGGCGCACCGTGTTTCTAGAGCGTGGTGTCTGGCGCACCGTGTTTCTAGAGTGTGGTGTCTGGCGCACCGTGTTTCTAGAGCGTGTTGTCTGGCGCACCGTGTTTCTAGAGCGTGGTGTCTGGCGCACCGTGTTTCTAGAGCGTGTTGTCTGGCGCACTGTGTTTCTAGAGCGTGGTGTCTGGCGCACCGTGTTTCTAGAGGTGGTGTCTGGCACACCGTGTTTCTAGAGGTGGTGTCTGGCACACCGTGTTTCTAGTGCGTGGTGTCTGGCGCACCGTGTTTCTAGAGCGTGGTGTCTGGCACACCGTGTTTCTAGAGCGTGGTGTCTGGCGCACCGTGTTTCTAGAGGTGGTGTCTGGCACACCGTGTTTCTAGAGCGTGGTGTCTGGCGCACCGTGTTTCTAGAGCGTGGTGTCTGGCGCACCGTGTTTCTAGAGCGTGGTGTCTGGCGCACCGTGTTTCTAGAGCGTGGTGTCTGGCGCACCGTGTTTCTAGAGCGTGGTGTCTGGCGCACCGTGTTTCTAGAGTGTGCGCACGTCCCACCTCCCTCTATATCACGCAAGTTGATTGCTTATTCAGTCACTGTAGCAGCTATAGGCCTGTTTGTGGCTATAGGCCTGTATGTAGCTATATGTAGCTATAGGCCTGTATGTAGCTATAGGCCTGTATGTAGCTATAGGCCTGTATGTAGCTATAGGCCTCTATGTAGCTTTAGGCTTGTATGTAGCTTTAGGCCTCTATGTAGCTATAGGCCTGTATGTAGCTATAGGCCTGTATGTAGCTATAGGCCTGTGTGTAGCTTTAGGCCTGTGTGTAGCTTTAGGCCTGTTTGTAGCTTTAGGCCTGTATGTAGCTATTTGTAGCTTTAGGCCTGTATGTAGTTTTAGGCCTGTATGTAGCTTTAGGCCTGTATGTAGCTATAGGCCTGTGTGTAGCTATAGGCCTGCGTGTACACTACCGGTCAAACGTTTTAGAACACCTACTCATTCCAGGGTTTTTCTTTATTTTACTATTTTCTACATCGTAAAATAATAGTGAAGACATCAAAACTGTGAAATAACACATATGTAATCATGTAGTAACTGAAAAAAGTGTTAAACAAATCAAAATATATTTAAGATTCTTCAAATATCAAGGCAAAGGGTGGCTGACAGCTTTGCACACTATTGGCACTCTCAACCAGCTTCATCTGGAATGCTTTTCCAACAGTTTTGAAGGAGTTCCCACATATGCTGAGCACATATTGGCTGCTTTTACTTCACTCAATAAAGTGCGCATTGGTCCGGTTTCTCCTAATTGAATGTGCCGGTTGCTGTGAGTATATATGCCCGTTCTTTGTCAATCGAGAGGACTGTTGTGAAGGTAACTTGTTACTTAGGTCTACAACTAATTCTCAGTGGTGAGAGTATGAACGGCCTGGTATAGGCTTACAGGCGTTTTGACTTTTGTAACCGTTTGGTTGCTACTTTGCTACTGTTTACTGTTTAGACGTTATGTCATTTTGTCCATTTGTGTCAATTAAATACCAGAACATTATTGTCCATGTGTCGACTAAATACCTAAACGTTGTTCATTTGTGTCGACAAAAACAGCAGAAGGTTATCGTCCCTTTGTGATAATACCAGAAGGTTATCGTCCCTCTGTGATAATACCAGAAGGTTATCGTCCCTTTGTGATAATACCAGAAGGTTATCGTCCCTTTGTGATAATACCAGAAGGTTATCGTCCCTTTGTGATAATACCAGAAGGTTATCGTCCCTTTGTGATAATACCAGAAGGTTATCGTCCCTTTGTGATAACACCAGAAGGTTATCGTCCCTTTGTGATAACACCAGAAGGTTATCGTCCCTCTGTGCCAAACACCAGAAGGTTATCGTCCCTTTGTGATAATACCAGAAGGTTATCGTCCCTTTGTGTCAAACACCAGAAGGTTATCGTCCCTTTGTGTCAAACACCAGAAGGTTATCGTCCCTTTGTCAAACACCAGAAGGTTATCGTCCCTTTGTGTCAAACACCAGAAGGTTATCGTCCCTTTGTGTCAAACACCAGAAGGTTATCGTCCCTTTGTGCCAAACACCAGAAGGTTATCGTCCCTTTGTGCCAAACACCAGAAGGTTATCGTCCCTTTGTGATAATACCAGAAGGTTATCGTCCCTTTGTGTCAAACACCAGAAGGTTATCGTCCCTTTGTGTCAAACACCAGAAGGTTATCGTCCCTTTGTGTCAAACACCAGAAGGTTATCGTCCCTTTGTGTCAAACACCAGAAGGTTATCGTCCCTTTGTGTCAAACACCAGAAGGTTATCGTCCCTTTGTGTCAAATACCAGAAGGTTATCGTCCCTTTGTGTCAAACACCAGAAGGTTAACGTCCCTTTGTGTCAAATACCAGAAGGTTATCGTCCCTTTGTGCCAAACACCAGAAGGTTATCGTCCCTTTGTGTCAAACACCAGAAGGTTATCGTCCCTTTGTGTCAAACACCAGAAGGTTATCGTCCCTTTGTGATAACACCAGAAGGTTATCGTCCCTTTGTGTCAAACACCAGAAGGTTATCGTCCCTTTGTGATAATACCAGAAGGTTATCGTCCCTTTGTGATAACACCAGAAGGTTATCGTCCCTTTGTGATAATACCAGAAGGTTATCGTCCCTTTGTGTCAAACACCAGAAGGTTATCGTCCCTTTGTGTCAAATACCAGAAGGTTATCGTCCCTTTGTGTCAAACACCAGAAGGTTATCGTCCCTTTGTGTCAAACACCAGAAGGTTATCGTCCCTTTGTGTCAAACACCAGAAGGTTATCGTCCCTTTGTGTCAAACACCAGAAGGTTATTTTTGATTCGTCTGGTACCATCATCTCTTCACCTGCTTTCCGTTTAGTTTTCCAGGTTCCGTTTTACCCCCAGTTTTCGGTCTCAAAAATCACACTTCTTATAGAAAAACAAAATTGGATGTTGCTATTCGACAACAATGCTTAAACCACATCAGGAGACCACTTGAGGTCCGGGAGAGAAATAGAAGAAATCTGGATTTTTGGGTGTAGTTACTAGGGATGGACGATATATCGGTAAGCAAATCAGAATCGGACGATATTTGCTAAAAATGCCAACATCGGCCCGATGTCTAGGTTAACGGCGATGTGCAAAACCAATGTCAAAGCTGCCGTGCATACCTATATAAACGTAGGTAGATGACGTAATGACGCCATTAAAAGTACAGCCCTACACGTGCAACACAGCATTCCTAACCTAGCCCACAACGTCTGCTGTGTGGATCTATTTTGAAGTTTCAAAGGAAGATAACAGAAAGGCCATATGCAACGTTTGTGCTGCTACTATATCCTGAGGAGGGGAGAAAGTGAAGTCTTTCAATACCACAAACCTAACTACTCATTAGAAAGTGCATCACCCCCAGACGTTCAGCGACTACTTCGGGAAAAAACTAAGCGCACACTTCCAACAACGAAACAAGATCAAGTCATTTGAAACTCAAAGGCAAAATCCATTAATGCCAAGACAACGGAATTCATTGCCCTTGAAAATTAACCGTTCTCTGTCGTGGATGATGTACGCTTCCGCCGACTGGTCGAGTATCTCGAGCCCCAGTACACACTACCAAGTAGGCGCTATTTTTCAGATGTTGCCCTACCGGAGTTACACAGTATTGTTGAAATGCACATCCATGAGCTACTTGCTATGGACATCACTGCTATTAGCTTCACCAATACCATGAGCATGCCGAGTCTGACAGCACAGTGGGTCGACGAGGATTTCCCACTGAGGAAAGCCGTATTGCATGCTCAAGAATGGGCTGGTTCTCATACCGCTGCTGCCATTTCAATGGCATTTGAGAACATGTTTGAAACTTGAAACATGAACACACTCCTAACGCCATTCGAACAACTGACTCGAGATATAAGCTCATCAACCGCATCTGCAGCAGACGTGATATCCTGTTTCACCGAGTCGTGGTTGAACGACGACACGGACAATATAGAGCTGGAGGCATTTTCAATGCACCGGCAGAACAGAACAGCTACGTCTGGTAAGACGAGGGGTGGGAGTGCGTGTCTTTTTGTCAATAACAGCTGGTGCGCCATGTCTAATATTAAAGAACTCTCGAGGTATGGCTCGCCTGAGGTAGAGTACCTTATGCGTCTGGATTACTGCAACTCGCTGTTGGCTGGGCTCCCTGCCTGTGCCATTAAACCCCTACAACTCATCCAGAACGCCGCAGCCCGTCTGGTGTTCAACCTTCCCAAGTTCTCTCACGTCACCCCGCTCCTCCGCTCTCTCCACTGGCTTCCAGTTGAAGCTCGCATCCGCTACAAGACCATGGTGCTTGCCTACGGAGCTGTGAGGGGAACGGCACCTCCGTACCTTCAGGCTCTGATCAGGCCCTACACCCAAACAAGGGCACTGCGTTCATCCACCTCTGGCCTGCTCGCCTCCCTACCTCTGAGGAAGTACAGTTCCCGCTCAGCCCAGTCAAAACTGTTCGCTGCTCTGGCACCCCAATGGTGGAACAAACTCCCTCACGACGCCAGGTCAGCGGAGTCAATCACCACCTTCCGGAGGCACCTGAAACCCCACCTCTTTAAGGAATACCTAGGATAGGATAAAGTAATCCTTCTAACCCCCCCCCCCCCCTTAAAAGATTTAGATGCACTATTGTAAAGTGGCTGTTCCACTGGATATCATAAGGTGAATGCACCAATTTGTAAGTCGCTCTGGATAAGAGCGTCTGCTAAATGACTTAAATGTAAATGTAAATGTTATGATAAGCTGTAGACCACACGATCTACCAAGAGAGTTATCATCTATTTTATTTGTAGCCGTCTACACAGACCGATGCTGGCACTAAGAGCGCACTCAACCAACTCTTTAAGGCCATAAGCAAACAAGAAAATGCTCACTAGGCGCTCCTAGTGGCCGGGGACTTTAATGCAGGCAAACTTAAATCCTTTTGATCTCATTTCTACCAGCATGTTAAATGTGCAACCAGAGGAAAATAAACTCAAGACCACCTTTTCTCCACAAACAGAGGCACATACAAAGCTCTCCCCCGACCTCCATTTGGCAAATCCAACCATTTTTCTATCCTCCTGATTCCTGCTTACAAGAAAAAAATAAAAGCAGGAAGTACCAGTGACTCGGTCAATAGGGAAGTGGTCATATGGCACGGATGCTACGCTACAGGATTGTTTTGCTAGCACAGACTGGAATATGTTCCGGGATTCACCCAATGGCATTGAGAAGTATACCACCTCAGTCATCGGCTTCATCAATAAGTGCATCGACGACGTGATCCCCTCAGTGACCGTACGTACATATCCCAACCAGAAGTCATGGATTACAGGCAACATCCGCATCGAGCTAAAGGCTAAAGCTGCCGCATTCAAGGAACAGGACACTAATCCGGATGCCTATAAGAAATCCCGCTATGCCCTCAGGCGAACCATCAAACAAGCAAAGGGTCAATAGAGGATTAAGATTGAATCGAACTACACCGGCTCCGACGCTCGTCGGATGTGGCAGGGCTTGTAAACTATTACAGACTACAAAGCGAAACCCAGACACGAGCTGCCCAGTGACGTGAGCCTACCAGAAGAGCTAAATTCCTTTTATGCTCGCTTCAAGGCAAGCAACACTGAAGCATGCACGAGAGCACCAGCTGTTCTGAATGACAACGCTCTCAGTAACCAATGTGAGCAAGACCTTTAAACAGGTCAACATTCACAAAGCCGCAGGGCCAGATCTATTACCAGGACGTGTACTCTGAGCATGCGCAGACCAACTGGCAAATGTCTTCACTGACATTTTCAACCTCTCCCTGACTGAGTCTATAATACTTACATGTTTCAAGCAGACCACCATTGTCCCTGTGCCCAAGGGAGCAAACTAAATGATTACCGCCCTGTAGCACTCAAGTCGGTAGCCATGAAGTGCTTTGAAAGGCTGGTCATGGCTCATATCAACAGCATCCTCCCGGACACCCTATACCCACTCCAATTCGCAAACCACCCCAACAGATCCACAGATGACACAATCTCAATCGCACTCCACACTGCCCTTGTCCCACCTGGACAAAATTCTATGTGATAATGCTGTTCATTACAGCTCAGCATTCAACACCATAGTGCCCTCAAAGCTCATCAATAAGCCAAGGACCCTGGGACAAAACACCTCCCTCTGCAACTGGATCCTGGACACTCTGATCCTCAACACGGGGGCCCCTCAGGGGTGTGTACTTAATCCCCTCCTGTAGTCCCTGTTCACCCACGACTGCGTGGCCAAACAACTCCAACACCATGGTATGAGGGTATAACAATCTTGATACCGCCCAAGCCTACTTATAAGGTGATATTTGATGTAGCAAAATAAAATCAGGCTATGGAACCCTGACCTGTTCACCGGACGTGCTACCTGTCCCAGACCTGCTGTTTTCAACTCTCTAGAGACAGCAGGAGCGGTAGAGATACTCTGAATGATCGGCTATGAAAAGCCAACTGACATTTACTACTGAGGTTCTGACCTGTTGCACCCTCAACAACCTCTGTGATTATTATTATTATTTGAAGCTGCTGGTCATCTATGAGCATTTGAACGTCTTGGCCATGTTCTGTTATAATCTCCACCCGGCACAGCCAGAAGAGGACTGGCCACCCCTCATTGCCTGGTTCCTCTCGAGGTTTCTCCCTATGTTCTGGCCTTTCTAGGGGGTTTTTCCTAGCCACCGTGCTTCTACACCTGCATTGCTTGCTGTTTGGGGTTTTAGGCTGGGTTTCTGTACAGCACTGTGACATCAGCTGATGTAAGAAGGGCTTTATAAATAAATACATTTGATTGATTGATTGATTGATTGATTGATTGATTGATTGATATATGAACACATTAGAGCTGACCCCATTTATTTGACTAGTCAATTGTTTGGTCATATACAGCACAAAATTCAGCTCAGGTGCATCCCATTTCCATTGATCATCCCTGAGATGTTTCTACAACTTGGAGTCCACCTGTGGTAAATGATTTGGAAAGGCACACACCTGTCTATATAAGGTCACACAGTTGACAGTGCATGTCAGAGCAAAAACCAAGCCATGAAGTCGAAGGAATTGTCCATAGAGCTCCGAGACAGGATTGTGTTGAGGCACAGATTTGGGGAACGGTACCATAAAAATGTCTGCAGCATTGAAGGTCCCCAAGAACACAGTGGCCTCCATCATTCATAAATGAAAGAAGTTTGGAACCACCAAGACTCTTCCTAGAGCTGGCCGCCCGGAAAAACTGAGCAATCGGGGGAGAAGGTCCTTGGATTGGAAGATGACCAAGAACCCGATGGTCACTCTGACAGAGCTCCAGAGTTCCTCTATGGAGATGGGAGAACCTTCCAGAACGACAACCATCTCTGCATCACTCCACTAATCAGGCCTTTATGGTAGACTGGCCAGAAGGAAGCCACTCCTCAGTAAAAGGCACATGACAGCCCACTTGGAGTTTGCCAAAAGGCACCTAAAGGACTCTCAGACCATGAGAAACTAGTTTCTCTGGTTTGATGAAATCAAGATTGAACTCTTTGGCCTGAATGCCAAGTGTCACGTCTAGAGGAAACCTGGCACCATCTGTATGACCTTAAGTTGCCCAACCAGAGCCCGGAACTGGAGAGACCTGAACACAGCGACGTTCCCCATCCAACCTGACAGAGATTGATAGAATCTGCAGAGAAGAATGGGAGAAACTCCCCAAATACAGGTGTGCCAAGATTGTAGCGTCATACCCAAGAAGACTTGAGGCTGTAAATCACTGATCATACTGTTTAATCAGCTTCTTGATATGCCACACTTGTCAGGTGGATGGATTCTCTTAGCAAAGGAGAAGTGCTAACTAACAGGTATGTAAAATTTGTGCACAAAATTTGAGAAATAAGCTTTTTGTGAGTATGGAACATTTCTCTGATCTTTTATTTCAGCTCATGAAACATGGGACCAACACCTTACATGTCGCTTCCATATTTTTGTTCAGTGTACATTATCTTAAATTATGACTATCCAATCTACTCATCACATTATGAACAGTAGTCTCTCTTACAGTCTGCAAATTCCATGACGCAGGCACGGAACGCTGTGTTATTATAAAGGGTGTATTTTGATGGATGTGCTTCCCCAAACTGGAAACTCATGCTCAGCCTATGTACAGGCTAGTGATTCTGCTGTCCGTTACTGGTCTTGTTGGCTAGTGATTCTGCTGTTCGTTACTGGTCTTGTTGGCTAGTGATTCTGCTGTCCGTTACTGGTCTTGTTGGCTAGTGATTCTGCTGTTCGTTACTGGTCTTGTTGGCTAGTGATTCTGCTGTTCGTTACTGGTCTTGTTGGCTAGTGATTCTGCTGTTCGTTACTGGTCTTGTTGGCTAGTGATTCTGCTGTTCGTTACTGGTCTTGTTGGCTAGTGATTCTGCTGTTCGTTACTGGTCTTGTTGGCTAGTGATTCTGCTGTTCGTTACTGGTCTTGTTGGCTAGTGATTCTGCTGTTCGTTACTGGTCTTGTTGGCTAGTGATTCTGCTGTTCGTTACTGGTCTTGTTGGCTAGTGATTCTGCTGTTCGTTACTGGTCTTGTTGGCTAGTGATTCTGCTGTTCGTTACTGGTCTTGTTGGCTAGTGATTCTGCTGTTCGTTACTGGTCTTGTTGGCTAGTGATTCTGCTGTTCGTTGCTGGTCTTGTTGGCTAGTGATTCTGCTATTCGTTGCTGGTCTTGTTGGCTAGTGATTCTGCTGTTCGTTGCTAGTCTTGTTGGCTAGTGATTCTGCTGTTCGTTGCTAGTCTTGTTGGCTAGTGATTCTTCTGTTCGTTACTGGTCTTGTTGGCTAGTGATTCTGCTGTCCGTTACTGGTCTTGTTGGCTAGTGATTCTGCTGTCCGTTACTGGTCTTGTTGGCTAGTGATTCTTCTGTTCGTTACTGGTCTTGTTGGCTAGTGATTCTTCTGTTCGTTACTGGTCTTGTTGGCTAGTGATTCTGCTGTCCGTTACTGGTCTTGTTGGCTAGTGATTCTGCTGTTCGTTACTGGTCTTGTTGGCTAGTGATTCTGCTGTTTGTTATTGGTCTTGTTGGCTAGTGATTCTGCTGTTTGTTATTGGTCTTGTTGGCTAGTGATTCTGCTGTTCGTTACTGGTCTTGTTGGCTAGTGATTCTGCTGTTCGTTACTGGTCTTGTTGGCCTGAGGAAAACTACATGTGGACAGTTACTCTAACATCTTCAAAACGCACTTCATTGCATCCTCAACTCTCATGTTCTGTTAAGATGAATGGCCATAATGTAAAATGTGATTTCTGTCATTCTGAGCACCGTGGGTGGACGCCCTAACCAGGTTACTCTGAACACCGTGGGTGGACGCCCTAACCAGGTTACTCTGAGCACCGTGGGTGGACGCCCTAACCAGGTTACTCTGAGCACCGTGGGTGGACGCCCTAACCAGGTTACTCTGAGCACCGTGGGTGGACGCCCTAACCAGGTTACTCTGAGCACCGTGGGTGGACGCCCTAACCAGGTTACTCTGAGCACCGTGGGTGGACGCCCTAACCAGGTTACTCTGAGCACCGTGGGTGGACGCCCTAACCAGGTTACTCTGAGCACCGTGGGTGGACGCCGTAACCAGGATACGCACCCAACGCACTCGGGTCTGGAAACTTTCTCAAAATGTCAGGTAAATAAAAATGCTGCTGGTCAAATGTTCCTGACGGAAACCCTGGTCAGTCTGCTGATGTTTAACCGGGCTGTCCACTGCTCAGAGAGGTGATGTTTAACCGGGCTGTCCACTACTCAGAGAGGTGATGTTTAACCAGGCTGTCCACTGCTCAGAGAGGTGATGTTTAACCAGGCTGTCCACTGCTCAGAGAGGTGATGTTTAACCAGGCTGTCCACTCCTCAGAGAGGTGATGTTTAACCAGGCTGTCCACTCCTCAGAGAGGTGATGTTTAACCAGGCTGTCCACTGCTCAGAGGTGATGTTTAACCAGGCTGTCCACTGCTCAGAGAGGTGATTTTTAACCAGGCTGTTCACTACTCAGAGAGGTGATGTTTAACCAGGCTGTCCACTGCTCAGAGAGGTGATGTTTAACCAGGCTGTCCACTGCTCAGAGAGGTGATGTTTAACCAGGCTGTCCACTGCTCAGAGAGGTGATGTTTAACCAGGCTGTCCACTGCTCAGAGAGGTGATGTTTAACCAGGCTGTCCACTACTCAGAGAGGTGATGTTTAACCAGGCTGTCCACTACTCAGAGAGGTGATGTTTACCCGGGCTGTCCACTGCTCAGAGGTGATGTTTAACCGGGCTGTCCACTGCTCAGAGAGGTGATGTTTAACCGGGCTGTCCACTGCTCAGAGAGGTGATGTTTAACCGGGCTGTCCACTGCTCAGAGAGGTGATGTTTAACCAGGCTGTCCACTCCTCAGAGAGGTGATGTTTAACCAGGCTGTCCACTACTCAGAGGTGATGTTTAACCAGGCTGTCCACTGCTCAGAGAGGTGATGTTTAACCGGGCTGTCCACTACTCAGAGGTGATGTTTAACCAGGCTGTCCACTGCTCAGAGAGGTGATGTTTAACCGGGCTGTCCACTACTCAGAGAGGTGATGTTTAACCAGGCTGTCCACTGCTCAGAGAGGTGATGTTTAACCAGGCTGTCCACTGCTCAGAGAGGTGATGTTTAACCAGGCTGTCCACTACTCAGAGAGGTGATGTGAATGGGACACAGTCCACTCCAGGCTGTCCACTACTCAGAGAGGTGATGTTTAACCGGGCTGTCCACTGCTCAGAGGTGATGTTTAACCGGGCTGTCCACTGTTCAGAGAGGTGATGTTTAACCGGGCTGTCCACTGCTCAGAGAGGTGATGTTTAACCAGGCTGTCCATTGCTCAGAGAGGTGATGTTTAACCAGGCTGTCCACTGCTCAGAGAGGTGATGTTTAACCGGGCTGTCCACTGCTCAGAGAGGTGATGTTTAACCAGGCTGTCCACTACTCAGAGGTGATGTTTAACCAGGCTGTCCACTGCTCAGAGAGGTGATGTTTAACCGGGCTGTCCACTGCTCAGAGAGGTGATGTTTAACCAGGCTGTCCACTACTCAGAGGTGATGTTTAACCAGGCTGTCCACTGCTCAGAGAGGTGATGTTTAACCAGGCTGTCCATTGCTCAGAGAGGTGATGTTTAACCAGGCTGTCCACTGCTCAGAGAGGTGATGTTTAACCGGGCTGTCCACTGCTCAGAGAGGTGATGTTTAACCAGGCTGTCCACTACTCAGAGGTGATGTTTAACCAGGCTGTCCACTGCTCAGAGAGGTGATGTTTAACCAGGCTGTCCATTGCTCAGAGAGGTGATGTTTAACCAGGCTGTCCACTGCTCAGAGAGGTGATGTTTAACCGGGCTTGTTGCAGATAGAAGTGCAGCCTAATGAATGGAGCTGACACACTTCACGTTGTGCCTGGTCAAAAGTAGTGCACTACGGGAAATAGGTTTCTGTGTTGACAGAATGGCTGTAATAGACACTAGGCTGCCAGTTAGGACACAGTGTTGACAGAATGGCTGTAATAGACACTAGGTTGACAGAATGGGACACAGTGTTGACAGAATGGGACACAGTGTTGACAGAATGGCTGTAATAGACACTAGGTTGGCAGTTGGGATACAGTGTTGACAGAATGGGACACAGTGTTGACAGAATGGCTGTAATAGACACTAGGCTGCCAGTTCGGGACACAGTGTTGACAGAATGGCTGTAATAGACACTAGGCTGCCAGTTCGGGACACAGTGTTGACAGAATGGCTGTAATAGACACTAGGCTGCCAGTTGGGACACAGTGTTGACAGAAAGGGACACAGTGTTGACAGAATGGCTGTAATAGACACTAGGCTGCCAGTTGGGACACAGTGTTGACAGAATGGGACACAGTGTTGACAGAATGGGACACAGTGTTGACAGAATGGCTGTAATAGACACTAGGCTGCCAGTTGGGACACAGTGTTGACAGACTGGCTGTGATAGACACTAGGCTGCCAGTTGGGACACAGTGTTGACAGAATGGCTGTAATAGACACTAGGTTGCCAGTTGGGACACAGTGTTGACAGAATGGCTGTAATAGACACTAGGCTGCCAGTTGGGACACAGTGTTGACAGAATGGCTGTAATAGACACTAGGCTGCCAGTTGGGACACAGTGTTGACAGAATGGCTGTAATAGACACTAGGCTGCCAGTTGGGACACAGTGTTGACAGAATGGCTGTAATAGACACTAGGCTGCCAGTTGGGACACAGTGTTGACAGATTGGGACACAGTGTTGACAGAATGGCTGTAATAGACACTAGGTTGCCAGTTGGGACACAGTGTTGACAGAATGGCTGTAATAGACACTAGGCTGCCAGTTGGGACACAGTGTTGACAGAATGGCTGTAATAGACACTAGGCTGCCAGTTGGGACAGAATGGCTGTAATAGATACTAGGCTGCCAGTTGGGACACAGTGTTGACAGAATGGCTGTAATAGACACTAGGTTGCCAGTTGGGACACAGTGTTGACAGAATGGCTGTAATAGACACTAGGCTGCCAGTTGGGACACAGTGTTGACAGAATGGGACACAGTGTTGACAGAATGGGACACAGTGTTGACAGAATGGCTGTAATAGACACTAGGCTGCCAGTTGGGACACAATGTTGACAGAATGGCTGTAATAGACACTAGGTTGCCAGTTGGGACACAGTGTTGACAGAATGGCTGTAATAGACACTATGCTGCCAGTTGGGACACAGTGTTGACAGAATGGCTGTAATAGACACTAGGCTGCCAGTTGGGACAGAATGGCTGTAATAGATACTAGGCTGCCAGTTGGGACACAGTGTTGACAGATTGGGACACAGTGTTGACAGAATGGCTGTAATAGACACTAGGTTGCCAGTTGGGACACAGTGTTGACAGAATGGCTGTAATAGACACTAGGCTGCCAGTTGGGACACAGTGTTGACAGAATGGCTGTAATAGACACTAGACTGCCAGTTGGAACACAGTGTTGACAGAATGGCTGTAATAGACACTAGGCTGCCAGTTGGGACACAGTGTTGACAGAATGGCTGTAATAGACACTAGGTTGCCAGTTGGGACACAGTGTTGACAGAATGGCTGTAATAGACACTAGGCTGCCAGTTGGAACACAGTGTTGACAGAATGGCTGTAATAGACATTAGGCTGCCAGTTGGAACACAGTGTTGACAGAATGGCTGTAATAGACACTAGGTTGCCAGTTGGGACACAGTGTTGACAGAATGGCTGTAATAGACACTAGGCTGCCAGTTGGGACACAGTGTTGACAGAATGGCTGTAATAGACACTAGGCTGCCAGTTGGGACACAGTGTTAACAGAATGGCTGTGATAGACACTAGGCTGCCAGTTGGGACACAATGTGGACATACGATGAACATGACTTAGGCTGCCTTTACACTAACAAAATGAAGTAAGATATGCCAAAGAGAAAGTGGTTTCAAACTATATGCTACATGGTAACCTACCTATATAGTAATATGGCCCGAGAATGACTTGCAGTGCGTGTACAAACACACAGTAGAGATGTTTGGGTTGAACATGCAGCAGCCGCCTCTCAACAGCCCTGGTATTATTAGACATCTATGCAGGTCAGCAATCTACAGGGGTTTTGTCTCTGGTTGAAGTGTCACAGACATTTCATCTAAGATTAGACTCCATTTCTCCGTCTTATAAACAGCCTTCCCGTAGGCAATAGGTTCATTTAGTCCAACATGGTCCCAACACAAATCCTACAGATTAACAGATCTTTAAAATGCCTGGAAAAGTGGTATACCATTAAGACAAATCACATTAACATCACGCTATAGCTAGACCTAGTAGGAATCCATCAACATCATGCTATAGCTAGACCTAGTAGGAATCCATCAACATCACACTATAGCTAGGCCTAGTAGGAATCCATCAACATCATGCTACAGCAAGGCCTAGTATGAATCCATCAACATCATGCTATAGCTAGACCTAGTAGGAATCCATCAACATCATGCTATAGCTAGGCCTAGTAGGAATCCATCAACATCATGCTACAGCAAGGCCTAGTATGAATCCATCAACATCATGCTATAGCTAGACCTAGTAGGAATCCATCAACATCATGCTATAGCTAGGCCTAGTAGGAATCCATCAACATCACACTATAGCTAGGCCTAGTATGAATCCATCAACATCACACTATAGCTAGGCCTAGTAGGAATCCATCAACATCATGCTATAGCTAGGCCTAGTAGGAATCCATCAACATCATGCTATAGCTAGACCTAGTAGGAATCCATCAACATCATGCTATAGCTAGACCTAGTAGGAATCCATCAACATCATGCTATAGCTAGACCTAGTAGGAATCCATCAACATCATGCTATAGCTAGACCTAGTAGGAATCCATCAACATCATGCTATAGCTAAACCTAGTATGAATCCATCAACATCATGCTATAGCTAGGCCTAGTAGGAATCCATCAACATCATGCTATAGCTAGGCCTAGTAGGAATCCATCAACATCATGCTATAGCTAGACCTAGTAGGAATCCATCAACATCACACTATAGCTAGGCCTAGTAGGAATCCATCAACATCATGCTATAGCTAGGCCTAGTAGGAATCCATCAACATCATGCTATAGCTAGACCTAGTAGGAATCCATCAACATCATGCTATAGCTAGACCTAGTAGGAATCCATCAACATCACACTATAGCTAGGCCTAGTAGGAATCCATCAACATCACACTATAGCTAGGCCTAGTAGGAATCCATCAACATCACACTATAGCTAGACCTAGTAGGAATCCATCAACATCATGCTATAGCTAGACCTAGTATGAATCCATCAACATCACACTATAGCTAGGCCTAGTAGGAATCCATCAACATCACACTATAGCTAGCCCTAGTATGAATCCATCAACATCATGCTATAGCTAGACCTAGTATGAATCCATCAACATCACACTATAGCTAGCCCTAGTATGAATCCATCAACATCATGCTATAGCTAGACCTAGTAGGAATCCATCAACATCATGCTATAGCTAGACCTAGTAGGAATCCATCAACATCATGCTATAGCTAGACCTAGTATGAATCCATCAACATCACACTATAGCTAGACCTAGTAGGAATCCATCAACATCATGCTGTAGCTAGACCTAGTAGGAATCCATCAACATCACACTATAGCTAGACCTAGTAGGAATCTATCAACATCACACTATAGCTAGGCCTAGTAGGAATCCATCAACATCACACTATAGCTAGCCCTAGTAGGAATCTATCAACATCACACTATAGCTAGGCCTAGTAGGAATCCATCAACATCACACTATAGCTAGCCCTAGTAGGAATCTATCAACATCACACTATAGCTAGACCTAGTAGGAATCCATCAACATCACACTATAGCTAGCCCTAGTATGAATCCATCAACATCATGCTATAGCTAGACCTAGTAGGAATCCATCAACATCATGCTATAGCTAGGCCTAGTAGGAATCCATCAACATCATGCTATAGCTAGACCTAGTATGAATCCATCAACATCATGCTATAGCTAGGCCTAGTAGGAATCCATCAACATCATGCTACAGCAAGGCCTAGTATGAATCCATCAACATCATGCTATAGCTAGCCCTAGTAGGAATCCATCAACATCATGCTATAGCTAGACCTAGTAGGAATCCATCAACATCATGCTATAGCTAGCCCTAGTAGGAATCCATCAACATCATGCTATAGCTAGGCCTAGTAGGAATCCATCAACATCATGCTATAGCTAGACCTAGTATGAATCCATCAACATCACACTATAGCTAGGCCTAGTAGGAATCCATCAACATCATGCTATAGCTAGACCTAGTAGGATTTCCATCAACATCATGCTATAGCTAGACCTAGTAGGAATCCATCAACATCATGCTATAGCTAGGCCTAGTAGGAATCCATCAACATCATGCTATAGCTATACCTAGTAGGAATCCATCAACATCACACTATAGCTAGACCTAGTAGGAATCCATCAACATCATGCTATAGCTAGACCTAGTAGGAATCCATCAACATCATGCTATAGCTAGACCACAGGCGGTGTCAGAGGAAGGCCCAAATTTGACCAAAGACTCCAGTCACCAAAGTCAGACTGTCCTCTCTGCTACTCCACAGCAAGCGGTATTGGTACCCCCTGTATATAGCCTCGTTATTGTATTACGTTTATTTTACTATTTTTTTTAAACTTTATTTAGTCAATATTTTCTTAAATCTATTTATTGAACTGCATTGTTGGTTAAGGGCTTGTAAGTAAGCATTTCACTGTCAGGTCTACACCTGTTGTATTCAGCACATGTGACAAATACTATTTTATTTGGCTTCCATTCCAGACTCAGGTTACACAGAGACCAGCCTGAACTTCTCAGGCTTCAGGTGGGGGTCAGGTTACACAGAGACCAGCCTGTACTTCTCTGGCTTCAGGTGGGGGTCAGGTTACACAGAGACCAGCCTGTACTTCTCTGGCTTCAGGTGGGGGTCAGGTTACACAGAGACCAGCCTGTACTTCTCAGGCTTCAGGTGGGGGTCAGGTTACACAGAGACCAGCCTGTACTTCTCAGGCTTCAGGTGGGGGTCAGGTTACACAGAGACCAGCCTGTACTTCTCAGGCTTCAGGTGGGGGTCAGGTTACACAGAGACCAGCCTGTACTTCTCTGGCTTCAGGTGGGGGTCAGGTTACACAGAGACCAGCCTGTACTTCTCAGGCTTCAGGTGGGGGTCAGGTTACACAGAGACCAGCCTGTACTTCTCAGGCTTCAGGTGGGGGTCAGGTTACACAGAGACCAGCCTGTACTTCTCTGGCTTCAGGTGGGGGTCAGGTTACACAGAGACCAGCCTGTACTTCTCTGGCTTCAGGTGGGGGTCAGGTTACACAGAGACCAGCCTGTACTTCTCTGGCTTCAGGTGGGGGTCAGGTTACACAGAGACCAGCCTGTACTTCTCTGGCTTCAGGTGGGGGTCAGGTTACACAGAGACCAGCCTGTACTTCTCTGGCTTCAGGTGGGGGTCAGGTTACACAGAGACCAGCCTGTACTTCTCAGGTTTCAGGTGGGGGTCAGGTTACACAGAGACCAGCCTGTACTTCTCAGGTTTCAGGTGGGGGTCAGGTTACACAGAGACCAGCCTGTACTTCTCAGGTTTCAGGTGGGGGTCAGGTTACACAGAGACCAGCCTGTACTTCTCTGGCTTCAGGTTATCAGGTTACACAGAGACCAGCCTGTACTTCTCTGGCTTCAGGTGGGGTCAGGTAGATAACTAGCACAGCAGAGAGACTGTCAACCAGGCTAGTCTGTCTAGATAACTAGCACAGCAGAGAGACTGTCAGTCATGAACAGGAACTGCCATGTTTTTATAGGATTATCTGTTATTCTCAACGAACCCGTTTCACAGCCCCAGACAGCCAGACAGAGAGACAGGCGGAACAACAAGGTCTCTATCCATTGAGGCGTCCCAAATTATTCCCTTTTCCCTATATAGTGCCCTTGGGCTGTGGTCAAAAGGGTGTCATTTGGGAGGAATGCCACGTAAACCTCTTGCTCCTGACATATGCATCTGATCAGTTATGACTGAGACTATCATCACAAGACCACACAATATGAGCTTAAATTCAGTCCCTCCTACATGTGCAGCTGATCAGTTATGACTGAGACTATCATCACAACACCACACAATATGAGCTTAAATCCAGTCAATTCCTACATGTGCAGCTGATTTCTGTGGTGTGCAGCAAAGCCACGAGTTTCCACATCCACATCCAGCCCGAGAAGCCTTACTCTGTGGTTACTTCCTCTCCAGCTTTTACTGTGTTGCTGCTGTGCTGATGACACATTTTAAAGACTGTTTAGTGGTAGCTTGTGTTGTGATGAATTTCTGCAATTGACACAGTTGTCTCACTTCATCATAAACAAGAGGGTATGTTTGTAATCACTGCCAGGGGAATCCATTGTCTCATTCAAAACGTGATGTCTGGGTGGTTTTAGGAATACGACTCCTTAGTAATTCGTCTTAAGTGATACTGCCAGTTGGATAACAGCAACAACAACAAAAAGGATTTCGTTTTGGGTTTGTTTGGTTTATGGAGTGGCAAGGGTAGATCCTGGGAGAACATTGATCAGTACGTAGCTAGCAAGAATATACTCCAAACACAGACAGCAACTAAACAAATAGCTAGCCATGTAAAGTCAACGTTCTACTACTAGCTCGTTAAGTTAGCCATATGGCAAAGTTATGCTTGCAATACATCCATTGACAAGATCAATACAAGATAGCTAGGTTCGCTTGATTTACAGTAGAGTCCATCTAGCCAGGTATCTGGGGCAAACTTACGCCTGACCTACTGTAAAATTATTTGGTTAGCTAACTAGCAATCGAGTTAGGCCCAAGCTCGCTAACTAGTTACTGGCTGCCTGGATATGTAGCTCTGACTGTTAGCCTAGTTAGTGTGAACAGGGTTTTGTGGGATGTGTGTATCTGTTTAGCTTGATCGACGAACCAATGTAGGTAATACACTAACTAGTTGACGTTATTCATTTTTACATTGTACGTGTCGTTGATGTTTTTACACAGCTTAAACACATTAATCACGGGGGATTAGTTAGCTAGGCCTGAAACATTTACCTGTTGTCCTAGCTTGCTACACATCGATATGCTAGCTAACATTAGGTAGTAGCCTTCCTGGCGTTGTAGTTGACAATCGATTATAAAATATAACATTAGCATTATAAAGCGAACACAAGTTAGCGAGATGGCTAGCTAACATATTTAGTTTTGGATAGCACGCTAACTGGTGTCGCAGCTAGTTTGTCACCTAGCTAACGTTAGCTAGAGCAGGCAGATTCACCGGCGTCGGCTAGCTGTTTTACGTCAACCAATTACCTAACGTGGTTAATGCCTGGGATATCTGGTGAGTTAGATAAGCAATCAAAATGCTTACATTTTGTACCTTTAGCTAGCTTTGCTAACCAGCTATCTAGCTAATTTGCCTAACTACCTACAGTATCACAGGAAGTTACTGTACCTAGCTAGCGTGTTAACGCTAACACTGTTAGCTCGTTGCTAACTGGCAGTTGGTTTGTTGCTGTGGCCTAGCGATGGAACTTCAGTACGATAAATTGTCCTTGTTTTTTTTTTAAGTTGTAAATACAAAGAGTTGATAACGTTAGCTATATGTTTACAAATGAACAAAAACAATCGTTTGTTGACATTTCCCGAATACTAAATATAATACGACAACAGGGCAACTCCTTAATCCGTAACGTTACTGTCGAGATTGATGCACATTTCTTTGAATTCATTTTTCACTAACCTATTCGTCAAAACAAACAATGAACGAAGGGAGGGAAAGCGTGTACCTTCTCCGGTTGGTTTAAGACACGGAAATTCCAACCTCATAGTTTTGTTTATGTAATTTTCTTCATTCCATTTTCCTCCTCTCTCTCCTGTGGCTGTTGTCTCTTTAGCTAAACCTCGCCAGTCAGGTAACGAACGAGCGGAAAATGTTTCTACCGCTGCGCTGTTCCCTACTCCAGCTAAGTTTTTAGCGTAACTTGGTTTGGAGAATAGGTAGTCATAGGCCGTGTTCGAGAGCATCAAAACGACTGCCAACTGACTGATCTACAAATCAAATTGTATTTGTCTAATGCGCCGAATACAACAGGTGTAGTAGACCTCACAGTGAAATGCTGAATACAACAGGTGTAGTAGACCTTACAGTGAAATGCTGAATACAACAGGTGTAGTAGACCTCACAGTGAAATGCTGAATACAACAGGTGTAGTAGACCTCTCAGTGAAATGCTGAATACAACAGGTGTAGGAGACCTCACAGTGAAATGCTGAATACAACAGGTGTAGTAGACCTCACAGTGAAATGCTGAATACAACAGGTGTAGTAGACCTCACAGTGAAATGCTGAATACAACAGGTGTAGTAGACCTCACAGTGAAATGCTGAATACAACAGGTGTAGTAGACCTCACAGTGAAATGCTGAATACAACAGGTGTAGTAGACCTCACAGTGAAATGCTGAATACAACAGGTGTAGTAGACCTCACAGTGAAATGCTGAATACAACAGGTGTAGTAGACCTCACAGTGAAATGCTGAATACAACAGGTGTAGTAGACCTCACAGTGAAATGCTGAATACAACAGGTGTAGTAGACCTCACAGTGAAATGCTTACTTACAAGTCCTTAATCAACAATGCCGTTTTAAGAAAAAGATGCGTTAATTAAAACATTGATAAGTAAAACATTTAAATAACAAATCATTTAAGAGCAGCAGTAAAATAACAGTAGCGAGGCTATATACAGGGGGTACCGTTACAGAGTCAATGTGCTTCGGGCACAGGTTAGTCGAGGTAATTGAGGTAATACATTCTGACTCGCCACACTTTCAACCCTTACACACAAACATTCACCCAAAATGTAGGTAGAGTTAAAGTCACTATGCACAGATAATAAACAGAGTAGCAGCAGTGTCAAATGGGGGGGGGGGGGGGGGTGGGGTAGCCATTTGATTAGCTGTTCAGGAGTCTTGTGGCTTGGGGGTTTGGACCTAGACTTGGCGTCCCGGTACCGCTTGCAGTGCGGTAGCAGAGAGAACAGTCTATGACTAGGGTGGCTGGAGTCTTTGACAATTTTTAGGGCCTTCCTCTGACACTGCCTGGTATAGAGGTCCTGGATGGCAGGAAGCTTGAGAAAAAGGGACACATTTTATAACTATTCTCCCATAAACCATATACTTTGCACATGAACCGCCGCCCATTTGGAATAAGAAATCATGAATGTATTTACATGTGAAATGCCTTCGTTCGTCATTTATTTCAGTCGGAACCTTCTCAGCCTTCTCAGAAAGTTGTTGGCCTTCCAGCTGTAAGGCTCCGATTGTCCAAAAGGAGCCTCCCCTTTCCCGTCTTCTACTGTTGTTCACTCTGGAAGATAACCAGCCATGTCGACGGTTCCCACTGATGAGCATAGTAGTATAGTCTCACTTAGAGATCGAGAAAAGCGAATCTGACTTAAGACGGCTAATCAGCTTTACCTGCGATTGACTGAGAGGGGAGTTTGTCGCCTCTTCCTCCTCGTGTTGGTATTCCGGATTCGGACCACGATGGACATGAGCCGCAGCTCCTCGTCTCTCTGGTCTAAAGTAAGGTGAGTTTATTTCTTCACCTCGTGTTGAGGTTCAAAGTATCAACCATTTCCAACAGGAAGCTACCACTCCATGCTTTTCTGGTCTAAAGTTAATTTCGTTACCAAGGTTTTTTATGCAATACTGGAGGGTTGAGAGAGAGTCCTCTCCTGCTTAATTTACGATGGGCATGGAGGTGTCAAAACTCCCACAGTTCCCTCCTCCCCTTTTCGGTTGGGCGAGGGTCTGGTTATTGTCAGCCATTGACAAGCTGATCTGACCAATTGTGATTCTCAATTGGACAGTCATAACAATACCAAGGAACTTTAAGCTCTCAACCTGCTCCACTACAGCCCTGTCGCTAAGAATGGGGGCGTGCTCGGTCCTCCTTTTCCTGTAGTCCACGATCATCTCCTTTGTCTTCGTCACGTTGAGGGAGAGGTTGTTATCCTGGCATCACACGGCCAGGTCTCTGACCTACCACTGTTGAGTCGTCGGCAAACTTAATGATGGTGTTGGAGTTGTAAATGGCCATGCAGTCATGGGTGAACAGGGAGTACAGGAGGGGACTGAACACGCACCCCTGAGGGGCCCCTTAAGGATCAGTGTGGCAGATGTGTTGTTATCTACCCTTACCACCTGGGGGCGGCCCGTCAGGAAGTCTAGGATCCAGTTGCAGAGGGAGGTGTTCAGTCCCAGGGTCCTTAGCTTAGTGATGAGCTTTGCGGCCACTATGGTGTTGAACCCTGAGCTGTTGTCAATGAATAGCATTCTCACAAGTGTTCCTTTTGTCCAGGTGGGAACGGCAGTGAGAGATTGCATCATCTGTGAATCTGTTGGGGCGGTATGCAAATTGGAGTGGGTCTAGGGTTTCTGGGATAATGGTGTTGATGTGAGCCATGACCAGCCTTTTAAAGCACTTCATGGCTACAGACGTGAGTGCTAAGGGTCGATAGTCATTTAGACAGGTTACCTTAGTGTTCTTGGGCACAGGGACTATGATGGTCTGCTTGAAACATGTTGGTATTACAGACTCAGTCAGGGACAGGTTGAAAATGTCAGTTAAGACACTTGCCAGTTGGTCAGCGCATGCTCGGAGTACACATCCTGGTAATCCGTCTGGCCCTGCGGCCTTGTGAATGTTGGCCTGTTTAAAGGTCTTACTCACATCGCCTCTGGAGAGCGTGATCACACAGTCGTCCAGAACAGCTGATGCTCTCATGCATGTTTCAGTGTTACTTGCCTCGAAGCGAGAATATAAGTAATTTAACTCATCTGGTTGGCTCGTGTCACTGTGCAGCTCGTGGCTGTGGTTCCCTTTGTAGTCCGTAAGAGTTTGCACGCCCTGCCACATCCGACGAGCGTCGGAGCCGGTTTAGTACGATTCAATCTTAGTCCTGTATTGACACTTTGCCTGTTCGTTCGTCGGAGGGCATAGAAGGATTTCTTATAAGCGTCCGGGGTTAGACCCGCTCCTTGAAAGCGGTAGCTCTGCCCTTTAGCTCAGTTCGGATGTTGCCGGTAATCCATGGCTTCTGGTTGGGGTATGTACGTACAGTCACTGTGGGGACGACATCGCACTTATTGATGAAACCAGTGACTGATGTGGTGTACTCCTCAATGCCATCGGCAGAATCCCGGAACATATTCCAGTCTGTGCTAGCAAAACATGAGAAAGACTCACAGCTGTAATCGCTGCCAAAGGTGCTTCTACAACGTATTGACTCAGTGGTATGTCAGTTAGATATTTCTGTATTGGATTTTCAATGCATTTGCAAAAACTTCTAAAACATGTTTTCACTTTGTCATTATGGGGTATTGTGTGTAGATGGATGAAACAAATATAATCAATAGTGAATTCAGGCTGTAACAACAAAATGGGGAATAACTCAAGGGGTCTGAATACTTTCTGATGACAATATACACTGCATTCGGAAAGTTTTCAGACCTCTTGACTTTTTCCACATTTTTTAACGTTACAGCCTTAACCTTAAATTGATAGATTTTTTTTAATCCTCTCAAATACCCTATAATGACAAAGCATTTTTCAATGACTCTATAGGGCAGCAGTCTCTAGGGTGCAGGGTGGAGAACCGGCTAGTGACAGTGTCTAAGGTTCAAGGCAGGGTACTGGGAGGAGGTCGGCTAGTGGTGACTGTTTATCAGTCTGATGGCCTTGAGATAGAAGCGGTTTATCAGTCTGATGGTCTGGAGATAGAAGCCGTTTACCAGTCTGATGGTCTGGAGATAGAAGCCGTTTACCAGTCTGATGGCCTGGAGATAGAAGCTGTTTATCAGTCTGATGGCCTGGAGATAAACAGCTTCTATCAGTCTGATGGTCTGGAGATAGAAGCTGTTTATCAGTCTGATGGTCTGGAGATAGAAGCTGTTTATCAGTCTGATGGTCTGGAGATAGAAGCTGTTTATCAGTCTGATGGCCTGGAGATAGAAGCTGTTTATCAGTCTGATTGGTCTGGAGATAGAAGCTGTTTACCAGTCTGATGGTCTGGAGATAGAAGCTGTTTACCAGTCTGATGGTCTGGAGATAGAAGCTGTTTATCAGTCTGATGGTCTGGAGATAGAAGCTGTTTATCAGTCTGATGGTCTGGAGATAGAAGCTGTTTATCAGTCTGATGGCCTGGAGATAGAAGCTGTTTATCAGTCTGATGGTCTGGAGATAGAAGCTGTTTATCAGTCTGATAGTCTGGAGATAGAAGCCGTTTATCAGTCTGATGGCCTGGAGATAGAAGCCGTTTATCAGTCTGATGGCCTGGAGATAGAAGCTGTTTATCAGTCTGATGGTCTGGAGATAGAAGCTGTTTATCAGTCTGATGGTCGGGAGATAGAAGCTTCAGCTCTGACTCCTGCTCTGGGTGGTCCTCCTGCAGCTTCAGCTCTGACTCCTGCTCTGGGTGGTCCTCCTGCAGCTTCAGCTCTGACTCCTGCTCTGGGTGGTCCTCCTCCAGCTTCAGCTCTGACTCCTGCTCTGGGTGGTCCTCCTCCAGCTTCAGCTCTGACTCCTGCTCTGGGTGGTCCTCCTCCAGCTTCAGCTCTGACTCCTGCTCTGGGTGGTCCTCCTCCAGCTTCAGCTCTGACTCCTGCTCTGGGTGGTCCTCCTCCAGCTTCAGCTCAGACTCCTGCTCTGGGTGGTCCTCCTCCAGCTTCAGCTCAGACTCCTGCTCTGGGTGGTCCTCCAGCTTCAGCTCAGACTCCTGCTCTGGGTGGTCCTCCTGCAGCTTCAGCTCAGACTCCTGTTCTGGGTGGTCCTCCTCCAGCTTCAGCTCTGACTCCTGTTCTGGGTGGTCCTCCTCCAGCTTCAGCTCTGACTCCTGTTCTGGGTGGTCCTCCTCCAGCTTCAGCTCTGACTCCTGTTCTGGGTGGTCCTCCTCCAGCTTCAGCTCTGACTCCTGTTCTGGGTGGTCCTCCTCCAGCTTCAGCTCTGACTCCTGTTCTGGGTGGTCCTCCTCCAGCTTCAGCTCTGACTCCTGTTCTGGGTGGTCCTCCTCCAGCTTCAGCTCTGACTCCTGCTCTGGGTGGTCCTCCTCCAGCTTCAGCTCTGACTCCTGCTCTGGGTGGTCCTCCTGCAGCTTCAGCTCTGACTCCTGTTCTGGGTGGTCCTCCTGCAGCTTCAGCTCTGACTCCTGTTCTGGGTGGTCCTCCTGCAGCTTCAGCTCAGACTCCTGCTCTGGGTGGTCCTCCTGCAGCTTCAGCTCAGACTCCTGCTCTGGGTGGTCCTCCTGCAGCTTCAGCTCTGACTCCTGCTCTGGGTGGTCCTCCTCCAGCTTCAGCTCTGACTCCTGCTCTGGGTGGTCCTCCTCCAGCTTCAGCTCTGACTCCTGCTCTGGGTGGTCCTCCTCCAGCTTCAGCTCTGACTCCTGCTCTGGGTGGTCCTCCTCCAGCTTCAGCTCTGACTCCTGCTCTGGGTGGTCCTCCTCCAGCTTCAGCTCTGACTCCTACTCTGGGTGGTCCTCCTGCAGCTTCAGCTCTGACTCCTGCTCTGGGTGGTCCTCCTGCAGCTTCAGCTCAGACTCCTGCTCTGGGTGGTCCTCCTCCAGCTTCAGCTCTGACTCCTGCTCTGGGTGGTCCTCCTCCAGCTTCAGCTCTGACTCCTGCTCTGGGTGGTCCTCCTCCAGCTTCAGCTCTGACTCCTGCTCTGGGTGGTCCTCCTCCAGCTTCAGCTCTGACTCCTGCTCTGGGTGGTCCTCCAGCTTCAGCTCTGACTCCTGCTCTGGGTGGTCCTCCTGCAGCTTCAGCTCTGACTCCTGTTCTGGGTGGTCCTCCTCCAGCTTCAGCTCTGACTCCTGCTCTGGGTGGTCCTCCTGCAGCTTCAGCTCTGACTCCTGCTCTGGGTGGTCCTCCTCCAGCTTCAGCTCTGACTCCTGCTCTGGGTGGTGGTCCTCCAGCTTCAGCTCTGACTCCTGCTCTGGGTGGTCCTCCTGCAGCTTCAGCTCAGACTCCTGTTCTGGGTGGTCCTCCTGCAGCTTCAGCTCAGACTCCTGTTCTGGGTGGTCCTCCTGCAGCTTAAGCTCTGACTCCTGTTCTGGGTGGTCCTCCTCCAGCTTCAGCTCTGACTCCTGTTCTGGGTGGTCCTCCTCCAGCTTCAGCTCTGACTCCTGCTCTGGGTGGTCCTCCTCCAGCTTCAGCTCTGACTCCTCCGGAACATCTTATAGAACCAGATCACATTTTAACTAAACCTGACAGGTTTAAGTTCCTGGGCGGTATTCTGGATCTTTCTACCCATATGAGTTGCTTTTTTAATAGGTAGGCCTGAAGGTTTATAGGCGAAATAACCATATCAAAATGGAAAGCTCATTGATAAAGGGTCATATGCCAGCAGGCCTATTGGGCCAAAATCAACAATAGTCTATTGTACAGATCAGTGATTCCCAACCAGGGGTACTAGGACCCTGGGGGGTACTTGAGAAGACTCATGAGACCATAGGCCTACTGGTAAAACGCACATGAGGGGGTCCTCCGGGCAGAGCAAAATTCAGTTGGTGGTATAGCAACCAACCAAAAAAGATTGGAAACCACTGGGATAGAAACCATATATCCTGAGGTTACATTTATTGTAGCTGGGGATTTTAACAAAGTAAATTTGATTACAAGGCTACCTAAATTCAGCATATTGGTTGCAGCGCTCGCATGGGCACTGGACCACTGCTGCTCTAAGTTCCGTGATGCATACAAGGCCCTCCCTTCGGCAAATCTGACCACGACTCCATTTTGCTAATACCTCCTACAGTCTCCCTCCTACAGTCTCCCTCCTACAGTCTCCTGGGCCAGAGAGTAAAACCAAGTCTTTAGAAGAGGGTTAACACTCACACTACCAAGCTTATCTCGTTTGGGGTTCTGGGAGATACTTCCCACAAAAATCTACATTGTAAAATAATTAAAATAACTCCCACACATAAGATTAAACATATTCTTTTAAGTATTTCTTTATTTTTCTAAAGGGCAACCCATCCAGATGTACCTGCTGATCCCCTTAATCACCCAGAGGGTGTTGTAATGTTGGAGTGTCGGAGTGTGCCCATGGCTATCTCAAAATTAAAAAAAACAGAAAATTGGTTTGCTTAATATAAGGAATTTGAATTATTTTTACTTTTGATACTTACATATATATTTTAGGAATTACATTTACTTTTGGTATTTAAGTATATTTAAAACTAAATACTTTTACCTGAGTCATTTTCTATTAACATATCGTTACTTTTACTCAATTATCACGACACTGGTAGGACACCCCTGGTTGGACGACACTGGTTGGACGACACTGGTTGGACGACACTGGTTGGACGACACTGGTTGGACGACAGTGGTTGGACGACAGTGGTTGGACGACAGTGGTTGGACGACAGTGGTTGGACGACAGTGGTAGGACGACAGTGGTAGGACGACAGTGGTAGGACGACAGTGGTAGGACGACAGTGGTAGGACGACAGTGGTAGGACGACAGTGGTTGGACGACAGTGGTTGGACGACAGTGGTAGGACGACAGTGGTAGGACGACAGTGGTAGGACGACAGTGGTAGGACGACAGTGGTTGGACGACAGTGGTTGGACACTGTCACGGAAAAGCTTTACACAATAAATCAACATGGAATATTCAGAACTGATTTCATTTCTTTACCAAAATTAATTTGTTTTGCATTTCACATGGGTTGACTAAGACTTGTAATCTAGCCAAAGATTAGTTGTTAAAAGGTATCAACGTATCTAAGGTATAATAATGCATTATAAATATTTTTTGATTAGTAACACATTTTTATCAAATGTAAAACTTAACTGTTAGGAGAAAGTTCTACTGGTTGAAAACACACTGTTGGTGAACGAGCACAAGATGCAGGAACACATTGTGAACACCAGAGGGCGCCAGAGCCTAACAGTCAGCCACCATGAAGCACTGAACAGCCAGACGGCCGAACCTACAGACATGTTCACTGATCACTGAGGACTACATGGGAAGCATCACAGACACAGGATTCCATCGTAGCTCAGTGGATACACACAGGGAGCATCTGAGATGGCACCCTATTCCCTCTATGTAGGCCCATAGCCCCCTATTCCCTCTATGTAGACCCATAGCACCCTATTTCCTCTATGTAGGCCCATAGCACCCTATTCCCTCTATGTAGGCCCATAGCACCCTATTCCCTCTATGTAGGCCTATAGCACCTATTCCCTCTATGTAGGCCCATAGCACCCTATTCCCTCTATGTAGGCCCATAGCACCCTATTCCCTCTATGTAGGCCTACGGAACCCTATTCCCTGTATGTAGGCCCATAGCCCCCTATTCCCTCTATGTAGGCCCATAGCACCCTATTCCCTCTATGTAGGCCCATAGCACCCTATTCCCTCTATATAGGCCTACGGCACCCTATTCTCTCTATATAGGCCTACGGCACCCTATTCCCTCTATATAGGCCTATAGCACCCTATTCCCTCTATGTAGGCCTATAGCACCCTATTCCCTCTATGTAGGCCCATAGCACCCTATTCCCTCTATGTAGGCCCATAGCACCCTATTCCCTCTAAGTAGGCCCATAGCACCCTATTCCCTCTATGTAGGCCTATAGCACCCTATTCCCTCTATATAGGCCTACGGCACCCTATTCCCTATGTAGGCCTATAGCACCCTATTCCCTCTATGTAGGCCTATAGCACCCTATTCCCTCTGTAGGCCTATAGCACCATATTATTTCACTAGCCCATAGGGCTCTGGTCTAAAGTAGTGCACTATATAGGGAATAGGGCTCTGGTCTAAAGTAGTACACTATATAGGAAATAGTGTGCCATTTGGGATGTAAAAACAGTACCCTCTTACCAAATGGGATTCTGGGATTGTTTAACACATCTCATCACGTGGAAATCATAGACCGCATGATACACTGTGTAGGTATGACTTCATTGGTGTAAATACACTGAAGACGTAACCACAGAACAATCAACCAGATATTGCACCCGGATGTATAAATGTGAAGCATCTGGCTTGGTGTTTCCACTCACTACCAAATATGGTGCTGAGAGGAAGCCCAGTGGCTGGCGGTGGGAGAAGATGAAGCGAGATTTTGGCCGACATTCTGCTAATTTTGTCATCGGTTTATTTAAAAAAAAATATATTCTCTCCAATTTCGATCATGTCTCATTGCTGCACACCCCCCAACGTGCTCGGAGGACGAAGGTCGGGTCATGCGTCCTCTGAAACATGACCCCCCCCCAAACCGCTTCTTAACACCCGCTCGCTTAACCCGGAAGCCAGCCGCACTGATGTGTCAGAGGAAACACCGTTCAACTGACGACCGAAGTCAGCCTGCAGGCACCCGGCCCACCACAAGGAGTCGCTAGAGCGCAATGAGCCAAGTAAAGCTCCCCGGCAAAACCCTTCCCTAACCCGGCCTCCATACAACTCTGTTCCCTAAACTACACTGAACAAAAATATATACGCAACATCCAACCATTTCAAAGATTTTACTGCGTTACAGTTCAAATAAGGAAATCAGTCAATTGAAATGCATTAGGCCCTAGAAAATGGATTTCACATGACTGGGAATACAGATCTGCATCTGCTGGTCACAGATACCTTAAAAAACAAGGTAGAAGAGTGGATCAGAAAACCAGTCAGTATCTGACCACCATTTACCTCATGAAAACCAGTCAGTATCTGACCACCATTTACCTCATGAAAACCAGTCAGTATCTGACCACCATTAGCCTCATGAAAACCAGTCAGTATCTGACCACCATTTACCTCATGAAAACCAGTCAGTATCTGACCACCATTTGCCTCATGAAAACCAGTCAGTATCTGACCACCATTTGCCTCATGAAAACCAGTCAGTATCTGACCACCATTTGCCTCATGAAAACCAGTCAGTATCTGGTCTGACCACCATTTGCCTCATGAAAACCAGTCAGTATCTGACCACCATTTACCTCATGAAAACCAGTCAGTATCTGACCACCATTTGCCTCATGAAAACCAGTCAGTATCTGACCACCATTTGCCTCATGAAAACCAGTCAGTATCTGACCACCATTTGCCTCATGAAAACCAGTCAGTATCTGACCACCATTTGCCTCATGAAAACCAGTCAGTATCTGACCACCATTTGCCTCATGAAAACCAGTCAGTATCTGACCACCATTTGCCTCATGAAAACCAGTCAGTATCTGACCACCATTTACCTCATGAAAACCAGTCAGTATCTGACCACCATTTACCTCATGAAAACCAGTCAGTATCTGACCACCATTTACCTCATGAAAACCAGTCAGTATCTGACCACCATTTGCCTCATGAAAACCAGTCAGTATCTGACCACCATTTGCCTCATGAAAACCAGTCAGTATCTGACCACCATTTACCTCATGAAAACCAGTCAGTATCTGACCACCATTTACCTCATGAAAACCAGTCAGTATCTGACCACCATTTGCCTCATGAAAACCAGTCAGTATCTGACCACCATTTACCTCATGAAAACCAGTCAGTATCTGACCACCATTTGTCTCATGCAGCGCGACACATCTCCTTCACATAGAGTTGATCAGGCTGTTGATTGTGGCCTGTGGAATGTTGTCCCACTCCTCTTCAATGGCTGTGCGAAGTTGCTGGATATTGGCGGGAACGCGCTGTCGTACACGTCGATCCAGAGCATCCCAAACATGCTCAAAACGGGTGACATGCCTGGTGAGTATGCAGGTCATGGAAGAACTGGGACATTTTCAGCTTCCAGGAGTTGTGTACAGATCCTTGTGACATGGGGCTGTGCATTATCATGCTGAAACATGAGGTGATGGTGACAGAGAGAGAGCAACAACAGTAGGGTGTGAATCCTCATGCCAAGTACAGGAGGAGAGGAGGAGGGGTGAAGAAAGGAGGGGTGAGGAAAGGAGGGGTGAGGAAAGGAGGGGTGAGGAAAGGAGGGGTGAGGAGGGGTGAGGAAAGGAGGGGTGAGGGGAGAGGAGGGGTGAGGAAAGGAGGGGTGAGGAAAGGAGGGGTGAGGAGAGGAGAGGTGATGAGGAGAGGAAGGGTGAGGAGAGGAGAGGAAGGGTGAGGAGAGGAGAGGAAGGGTGAGGAGAGGAGAGGAAGGGTGAGGAGAGGAGAGGAAGGGTGAGGAGAGGAGAGGAAGGGTGAGGAGAGGAGAGGAAGGGTGAGGAGAGGAGAGGAAGGGTGAGGAGATGGGGTCATGAATAACCATGATCCCTCTGTATTTCATCACTATTCTAATGGATGACAGGACGCACACTCAGGAGAGCCCTATGTTGTTATATATTACACTGAACGCAAATCAATTCCCTATGAGGCGAAACACTACAACACTGCAGTGCACATTAAATGATAAAGCTGTGTGCCGGCAGTTGAAAATGAGCCGTTAGCGACATCTGGTACAACACATCTTAACTACTGAGACGTGTGTTTCTGTTGTACTTTGTCCCTGGATCGATAAATGAACTCAGTAAGAAAGGTTGCTTAGTTCAGAATTAGTTGTATCACTGGTTCACACTCATTAAGACTTCCAGAGTAGATATGGTTGGGTTTTGCTCAGCATTTAATATCATTGAAGACCAGTGGTACATCAATGTTTTGCTTCCCTGACAGTTTCCAGGTGGAGGACTGGGCTGGTGTTACTAGTCAATAGGTAAACCAATCAAAACTCCATGTCTGACAAGTCTGTTATCTGGAGTAAATATGTCAAGAGTCAGCAACTACTATGACGCAGTAGGAAGGTAAGTGATTGATCAATGACAGCGCACCACGGGGCCGGCGGCGCTCCACGAGGCCGATTGAAGCAGCTGATTGAAAAGGAAACATACAAGGAAGAGCCTGGTTAGAAAGGTGGGTGGCAGGATATCAGTAACTACCTCGCACACAGCAACACAGGTTCCTGCTGCTCCATGAATACCTCGTACACAGCAACACATGTTCCTGCTGCTCCATGAATACCTCGCACACAGCAACACGTTCCTGCTGCTCCATGAATACCTAGCACACAGCAACACATGTTCCTGCTGCTCCATGAATACCTCGTACACAGCAACACAGGTCCCTGCTGCTCCATGAATACCTCGCACACAGCAACACATGTTCCTGCTGCTCCATGAATACCTCACACACAGCAACACATGTTCCTGCTGCTCCATGAATACCTCGCACACAGCAACACGTTCCTGCTGCTCCATGAATACCTCGCACACAGCAACACGTTCCTGCTGCTCCATGAATACCTCGTACACAGCAACACATGTTCCTGCTGCTCCATGAATACCTCGCACACAGCAACATGTTCCTGCTGCTCCATGAATACCTCGTACACAGCAACATGTTCCTGCTGCTCCATGAATACCTCGTACACAGCAACACATGTTCCTGCTGCTCCATAAATACCTCACACACAGCAACACATGTTCCTGCTGCTCCATGAATACCTCACACACAGCAACACACGTTACTGCTGCTCCATGAATACCTCGTACACAGCAACACACGTTACTGCTGCTCCATGAATACCTCACACAGCAACACAGGTTCCTGCTGCTCCATGAATACCTCACACAGCAACACATGTTCCTGCTGCTCCATGAATACCTCGCACACAGCAACACGTTCCTGCTGCTCCATGAATACCTCGCACACAGCAACACGTTCCTGCTGCTCCATGAATACCTCGTACACAGCAACACATGTTCCTGCTGCTCCATGAATACCTCGCACACAGCAACACGTTCCTGCTGCTCCATGAATACCTCGCACACAGCAACACGTTCCTGCTGCTCCATGAATACCTCGTACACAGCAACACGTTCCTGCTGCTCCATGAATACCTCACACACAGCAACACATGTTCCTGCTGCTCCATGAATACCTCACACACAGCAACACACGTTACTGCTGCTCCATGAATACCTCGTACACAGCAACACACGTTACTGCTGCTCCATGAATACCTCACACAGCAACACAGGTTCCTGCTGCTCCATGAATACCTCACACAGCAACACATGTTCCTGCTGCTCCATGAATACCTCGCACACAGCAACACGTTCCTGCTGCTCCATGAATACCTCGCACACAGCAACACGTTCCTGCTGCTCCATGAATACCTCGCACACAGCAACACGTTCCTGCTGCTCCATGAATACCTCGCACACAGCAACAGGTTCCTGCTGCTCCATGAATACCTCGTACACAGCAACACATGTTCCTGCTGCTCCATGAATACCTCGCACACAGCAACACGTTCCTGCTGCTCCATGAATACCTTGCACACAGCAACACGTTCCTGCTGCTCCATGAATACCTCGTACACAGCAACACATGTTCCTGCTGCTCCATGAATACCTCGCACACAGCAACACATGTTCCTGCTGCTCCATGAATACCTCGTACACAGCAACACATGTTCCTGCTGCTCCATGAATACCTCGTACACAGCAACACAGGTTACTGCTGCTCCATGAATACCTCGTACACAGCAACACAGGTTACTGCTGCTCCATGAATACCTCACACACAGCAACACAGGTTCCTGCTGCTCCATGAATACCTCGTACACAGCAACACAGGTTACTGCTGCTCCATGAATACCTCGTACACAGCAACACAGGTTACTGCTGCTCCATGAATACCTCACACAGCAACACATGTTCCTGCTGCTCCATGAATACCTCGCACACAGCAACACGTTCCTGCTGCTCCATGAATACCTCGCACACAGCAACACGTGTTCCTGCTGCTCCATGAATACCTAGCACACAGCAACACGTTCCTGCTGCTCCATGAATACCTAGCACACAGCAACACATGTTCCTGCTGCTCCATGAATACCTCGTACACAGCAACACAGGTCCCTGCTGCTCCATGAATACCTCGCACACAGCAACACATGTTCCTGCTGCTCCATGAATACCTCACACACAGCAACACATGTTCCTGCTGCTCCATGAATACCTCGCACACAGCAACACGTTCCTGCTGCTCCATGAATACCTCGCACACAGCAACACGTTCCTGCTGCTCCATGAATACCTCGTACACAGCAACACATGTTCCTGCTGCTCCATGAATACCTCGCACACAGCAACATGTTCCTGCTGCTCCATGAATACCTCGTACACAGCAACACATGTTCCTGCTGCTCCATGAATACCTCGTACACAGCAACACATGTTCCTGCTGCTCCATGAATACCTCACACAGCAACACATGTTCCTGCTGCTCCATGAATACCTCACACACAGCAACACACGTTACTGCTGCTCCATGAATACCTCGTACACAGCAACACACGTTACTGCTGCTCCATGAATACCTCACACAGCAACACAGGTTCCTGCTGCTCCATGAATACCTCACACAGCAACACATGTTCCTGCTGCTCCATGAATACCTCGCACACAGCAACACGTTCCTGCTGCTCCATGAATACCTCGCACACAGCAACACGTTCCTGCTGCTCCATGAATACCTCGCACACAGCAACACGTTCCTGCTGCTCCATGAATACCTCGTACACAGCAACACATGTTCCTGCTGCTCCATGAATACCTCGCACACAGCAACACGTTCCTGCTGCTCCATGAATACCTCGCACACAGCAACACGTTCCTGCTGCTCCATGAATACCTCGTACACAGCAACACATGTTCCTGCTGCTCCATGAATACCTCGCACACAGCAACACATGTTCCTGCTGCTCCATGAATACCTCGTACACAGCAACACAGGTTACTGCTGCTCCATGAATACCTCGTACACAGCAACACAGGTTACTGCTGCTCCATGAATACCTCACACACAGCAACACAGGTTCCTGCTGCTCCATGAATACCTCGTACACAGCAACACAGGTTACTGCTGCTCCATGAATACCTCGTACACAGCAACACAGGTTACTGCTGCTCCATGAATACCTCACACAGCAACACATGTTCCTGCTGCTCCATGAATACCTCTCACACAGCAACACGTCCCTGCTGCTCCATGAACGTGATGTGTGGGATGTTAATTACCACAGACACGTGAAGCTGGGCAAGCTAGCAGAAAGGATATACATCGACTGAGAACGGGAGAGAGACAAAGATAAGAGTTATGAATGCCAACATGTGAGTTGCAGGAAGTGAATTTCAGAGTCAAAGGACGACAGACAAGACAATCTTTTATTCTGTGGATTAAATTTATTTCAATTTCCCCCCCCAAAAAGAATTGTACAATACAAAATTGTTTTGCAACGGCTTAGAGAAAATGGTTTGAGTAGAGGTCTGTCATGACATAAAGTGCTTTTTGCCATCCATTGTTCCGCTGCTTTGCAGTTGGATTTTCATTCCCTCCCCCACATGAGTCTACAGGCTGCTGAGTGGACCAAGCACACAGTGGACCAAGCACACAGTGGACCAAGCACACAGTGGACCAAGCACACAGTGGACCAAGCACACAGTGGACCAAGCACACAGTGGACCAAGCACACAGTGGACCAAGCACACAGTGGACCAAGCACACAGTGGACCAAGCACACAGTGGACCAAGGACACAGTGGACCAAGGACACAGTGGACCAAGCACACAGTGGACCAAGCACACAGTGGACCAAGGACACAGTGGACCAAGCACACAGTGGACCAAGGACACAGTGGACCAAGCACACAGTGGACCAAGCACACAGTGGACCAAACAGAGATCAGAATGACCGACGAGCCGCAGAACAGACTGGGGGGGCCACAACTCAACAGAACAGACTGGGGGGGCCACAACTCAACTCAACAGAACAGACTGGGGGGCCACAACTCAACTCAACTCAACAGACTGGGGGGCCACAACTCAACTCAGACTGGGGGGCCACAACAGCTCAACAGAATGTCAGTGAGGGTCAGAACCAAAAATACTTTGTGCCAAAAGAAAGTAAAAAAAAAAAAAAAATATCTGGATAGATTTGCTAGTTCCATTTTCAGATGGAAATAATGAATGCAGGTTCAATTGAATCAAGGCGTTAATTTTTCAGGGACTTGTTCAAAAGTAAATCACATTATTTAAAAGTGTTTCACATTCATTCTGACACTATTTGTGGTTTTGAACGGTTTCTAACAGCCTGACAGCCACGTAGCCTGAAATACAGTAATATTTGTGCTAACATTCCACTCCTTGCCAATGCTTGTCATGCCTAACAGTGGCAAGGAGTGGAATGTTAACACATCCTGGATTTCAGGCTACCCATCGGGCAGGCTGTCACTGACTGAGAACAGTGAGGGTGTATCTTAGCAACATGAACTGAATTATACCATATTATTATTAAAAACACACGGCTTCATCATGTTTCATCTGAACACGGGCTTTACATGAGCCTACCCACACGTTAGAAAAATAGAGTCGGAGTTAGGAATATGATGCATATCATAGCAAAAATATACTTGGGCCTTTCTCTGTATGGGGACTCCAATGGGACATACTTCTCAGGGCTCAGAGGTCAGTTCTACTTTTCAGGGTCAACATACTGCCATCTATCCTGACAGGTCAACATACTGCCATCTATCCTGACAGGCTCTGGTCAACATACTGCCATCTATCCTGACAGGCTCTGGTCAACACACTGCCATCTATCCTGACAGGCTCTGGTCAACATACTGCCATCTATCCTGACAGGCTCTGGTCAACACACTGCCATCTATCCTGACAGGCTCTGGTCAACACACTGCCATCTATCCTGACAGGCTCTGGTCAACATACTGCCATCTATCCTGACAGGCTCTGGTCAACATACTGCCATCTATCCTGACAGGCTCTGGTCAACATACTGCCATCTATCCTGACAGGTCAACACACTGCCATCTATCCTGACAGGCTCTGGTCAACATACTGCCATCTATCCTGACAGGTCAACATACTGCCATCTATCCTGACAGGCTCTGGTCAACATACTGCCATCTATCCTGACAGGCTCTGGTCAACACACTGCCATCTATCCTGACAGGTCAACATACTGCCATCTATCCTGACAGGCTCTGGTCAACACACAGCCATCTATCCTGACAGGCTCTGGTCAACATACTGCCATCTATCCTGACAGGTCAACATACTGCCATCTATCCTGACAGGCTCTGGTCAACATACTGCCATCTATCCTGACAGGCTCTGGTCAACATACTGCCATCTATCCTGACAGGTCAACATACTGCCATCTATCCTGGCAGGCTCTGGTCAACATACTGCCATCTATCCTGACAGGCTCTGGTCAACATACAGCCATCTATCCTGACAGGCTCTGGTCAACATACTGCCATCTATCCTGACAGGTCAACATACTGCCATCTATCCTGACAGGTCAACATACTGCCATCTATCCTGACAGGCTCTGGTCAACATACTGCCATCTATCCTGACAGGCTCTGGTCAACATACTGCCATCTATCCTGACAGGCTCTGGTCAACACACTGCCATCTATCCTGACAGGCTCTGGTCAACATACTGCCATCTATCCTGACAGGCTCTGGTCAACATACAGCCATCTATCCTGACAGGCTCTGGTCAACACACAGCCATCTATCCTGACAGGCTCTGGTCAACATACTGCCATCTATCCTGACAGGTCAACATACTGCCATCTATCCTGACAGGCTCTGGTCAACATACTGCCATCTATCCTGACAGGCTCTGGTCAACATACTGCCATCTATCCTGACAGGCTCTGGTCAACACACTGCCATCTATCCTGACAGGCTCTGGTCAACATACTGCCATCTATCCTGACAGGCTCTGGTCAACACACTGCCATCTATCCTGACAGGCTCTGGTCAACATACTGCCATCTATCCTGACAGGCTCTGGTCAACATACTGCCATCTATCCTGACAGGCTCTGGTCAACACACTGCCATCTATCCTGACAGGCTCTGGTCAACATACTGCCATCTATCCTGACAGGCTCTGGTCAACATACTGCCATCTATCCTGACAGGCTCTGGTCAACACACTGCCATCTATCCTGACAGGCTCTGGTCAACACACTGCCATCTATCCTGACAGGTCAACATACTGCCATCTATCCTGACAGGCTCTGGCCAACATACTGCCATCTATCCTGACAGGCTCTGGTCAACATACAGCCATCTATCCTGACAGGCTCTGGTCAACATACAGCCATCTATCCTGACAGGCTCTGGTCAACATACTGCCATCTATCCTGACAGGCTCTGGTCAACATACTGCCATCTATCCTGACAGGTCAACACACTGCCATCTATCCTGACAGGCTCTGGTCAACATACAGCCATCTATCCTGACAGGCTCTGGTCAACACACTGCCATCTATCCTGACAGGCTCTGGTCAACACACTGCCATCTATCCTGACAGGTCAACATACTGCCATCTATCCTGACAGGCTCTGGCCAACATACTGCCATCTATCCTGACAGGCTCTGGTCAACATACAGCCATCTATCCTGACAGGCTCTGGTCAACATACAGCCATCTATCCTGACAGGCTCTGGTCAACATACTGCCATCTATCCTGACAGGCTCTGGTCAACACACTGCCATCTATCCTGACAGGCTCTGGTCAACATACTGCCATCTATCCTGACAGGCTCTGGTCAACACACTGCCATCTATCCTGACAGGCTCTGGTCACCATACAACCATCTATCCTGACAGGCTCTGGTCAACACACAGCCATCTATCCTGACAGGTCAACATACTGCCATCTATCATGACAGGTCAACACACTGCCATCTATCCTGACAGGCTCTGGTCAACATACAGCCATCTATCCTGACAGGTCAACATACTGCCATCTATCCTGACAGGCTCTGGTCAACACACTGCCATCTATCCTGACAGGCTCTGGTCAACACACTGCCATCTATCCTGACAGGTCAACATACTGCCATCTATCCTGACAGGCTCTGGTCAACATACTGCCATCTATCCTGACAGGCTCTGGTCAACATACTGCCATCTATCCTGACAGGTCAACATACTGCCATCTATCCTGACAGGCTCTGGTCAACATACTGCCATCTATCCTGACAGGCTCTGGTCAACATACTGCCATCTATCCTGACAGGCTCTGGTCAACATACTGCCATCTATCCTGACAGGCTCTGGTCAACATACTGCCATCTATCCTGACAGGCTCTGGTCAACATACTGCCATCTATCCTGACAGGTCAACATAGAGCCATCTATCCTGACAGGCTCTGGTCAACATACTGCCATCTATCATGAAAGGCTCGACTGATCTATGTTAGAGCAGAACCTGTGTGGCGGTGTTTACTAGGGTCTTCCCAGACGTACTGTAGTAGAGATTAATTTTGTTGTCCACATTCAGACATTTAGTCTAAAACAAAAGTCTAAACTAACGGATGGATTTGGCTTAAGATGGCACTACGCTAGATTTCTGCGACACACAATTATTCAACGACGTTACCAGCACAAAGAAAAACTATAAAACAAACAGCTTGATCTGAACAAGATAGACTGAAGTTAAATAACTATATTCATCTCATTAAGCTCCCCACCCTCCTCAACATACTGTTCCATCAACCACAGAACTATTCTCTGAACCGGGACACAGAACCACTATGTTCAATAACAGAACTATTCTCTGAACCGGGACACAGAACCACTGTCTGTTCCCTCAACCACAGAGTTCAATAACAGAACTATTCTCTGAACCGGGACACAGAACCAGTCTGTTCCATCAACCATAGAGTTCAATAACAGAACTATTCTCAGAACCGGGACACAGAACCACTATGTTCCATCAACAATGTAGAAACTTTAAAACAACAGTGAAACAGAAGCTTAACAGCCGGAGGAAACAGCAGCCTGGCACAGTATAGTAGATTAATGTCCCAAATGACACCCTATTTCCTGTATAGTGCACATAGAGCCCTATGGGCCCTGGTCTAAAGTAGTGCACTGCATAGGGAATAGGGTGCCATAGGGCCCTGGTCTAAAGTAGTGCACTATATAGGGAATAGGGTTCCATAGGGCTCTGGTCTAAAGTAGTGCACTGCATAGGGTGCCATAGGGCCCTGATCTAAAGTAGTGCACTGCAAAGGGAATAGGGTTCCATAGGGCTCTGGTCTAAAGTAGTGCACTGCATAGGGTGCCATAGGGCTCTGGTCTAAAGTAGTGCACTGCAAAGGAAATAGGGTTCTATAGGGCTCTGGTCTAAAGTAGTGCACTGCATAGGGAATAGGGTTCTATATGGTCCTGGTCTAAAGTAGTGCACTATATAGGGAGAATGGTGCCTTTGGGAGTTAACCTCCCTGAAATAAAAAGTATTGGTTATCATTCACATCTGCGTCATATCCTTTAAGATCTGTTGTTTGGAATGCTTTCCCTAATTGGCCCCAGAATTACTTTCCTTTAGATTTTGAGACCGTTGAGAACTTCAAATAACAAATCGTTGTTGCTTTAGATCATGCGATAGTAACCCTTATTTTATAGCAACATGTGACATTCCTATACAAGAGTTAAGTGGAGCTAAGCTGGTTATAGCCACAGTACTAAGCTGATCTGGGCAGCTGGTTATAACCACAGTACTAAGCTGATCTGGGCAGCTGGTTATAACCACAGTACTAAGCTGATCTGGGCAGCTGGTTATAGCCACAGTACTAAGCTGATCTGGGCAGCTGGTTATAACCACAGTACTAAGCTGATCTGGGCAGCTGGTTATAACCACAGTACTAAGCTGATCTGGGCAGCTGGTTATAGCCACAATACTAAGCTGATCTGGGCAGCTGGTTATAGCCACAATACTAAGCTGATCTGGGCAGCTGGTTATAACCACAATACTAAGCTGATCTGGGCAGCTGGTTATAACCACAATACTAAGCTGATCTGGGCAGCTGGTTATAACCACAGTACTAAGCTGATCTGGGCTGGGCAGCTGGTTATAGCCACAGTACTAAGCTGATCTGGGCAGCTGGTTATAACCACAGTACTAAGCTGATCTGGGCAGCTGGTTATAACCACAGTACTAAGCTGATCTGGACAGCTGGTTATAACCACAATACTAAGCTGATCTGGGCAGCTGGTTATAACCACAGTACTAAGCTGATCTGGGCAGCTGGTTATAACCACAGTACTAAGCTGATCTGGGCAGCTGGTTATAGCCACAGTACTAAGCTGATCTGGGCAGCTGGTTATAACCACAGTACTAAGCTGATCTGGGCAGCTGGTTATAACCACAGTACTAAGCTGATCTGGGCAGCTGGTTATAACCACAATACTAAGCTGATCTGGGCAGCTGGTTATAGCCACAGTACTAAGCTGATCTGGGCAGCTGGTTATAACCACAGTACTAAGCTGATCTGGGCAGCTGGTTATAACCACAGTACTAAGCTGATCTGGGCAGCTGGTTATAACCACAGTACTAAGCTGATCTGGGCAGCTGGTTATAGCCACAGTACTAAGCTGATCTGGGCAGCTGGTTATAACCACAGTACAAGGCCTTGATTATACATTAAATGACTTGTCATCAACATGACAGATTGTGACCATTGTCAAGTGTTACCAAGGCCTTTAAAACTACTTAATTAGGATTTTAGAATGTAGATCTTCTTTTGATCGTGTGATTTGAAGAAAATAAAAACTGAGGATCTCTCTCCCCTCGTCTCCCTTTGACTTCTATTGATACCTGGTGAGTCAATAACAGTTCTCTTGATACCTGGCTGATAGCTGGTGAGTCAATAACAGTTGTATTGATAGCTGGTGAGTCAATAACAGTTCTCTTGATACCTGGCTGATAGCTGGTGAGTCAATAACAGTTGTATTGATAGCTGGTGAGTCAATAACAGTTGTATTGATAGCTGGTGAGTCAATAACAGTTGTATTGATAGCTGGTGAGTCAATAACAGTTGTATTGATAGCTGGTGAGTCAATAACAGTTGTATTGATAGCTGGTTAAGTCCCCCCCCCCAACTCTCTCTATATATATTTCTAGGTCCTGAGGTATCTGCTGGAAAACAGTTTGTGTTAAAGTTTTAAGTATCTTCGTTGCTGGGACTCTCTCTTGGGTTCAGACCAATTAAAGTCTCGTTACCCCGGACACAGATTAATTAAGCCAAGTCCTGGACTAAGAAACATGTTTAAAGGATTCTCCATTGAAAGTGATTTTTAGTCCAGGTCTAGGCTAAGATTAACCTGTGGCCGGGGGGGGGGGGGGGGGGGGGGGGGGGAATCAGCCCTAAGAGTTCAGGCTAATTTGGCAGGGTCCATGTCTCCTTATTACAGTCAGCAACAATGACTGCATCAAACGGCACCCTATATGCAGCCAGTCAGTGAGCACAACATGTCAATCAGAACTGCTCAGATCTCAGATAATGGATCGGTATTACCACCACAACTGCAGTGGTTCAAGGGGCAGAAATAAGGATAACAGGTGAGATGTTGCTTGGACTTTGTGTTGGTGTGTAAAGTCCCAGCAATGAGGTACTAGCTAGCCTAGCGGCCTCGTAAAGAGTGAGCTAGCCTAGCGGCCTCGTAAAGAGTGAGCTAGCTAGCCTAGCGGCCTCGTAAAGAGTGAGTTAGCTAGCCTAGCGGCCTCGTAAAGAGTGAGTTAGCTAGCCTAGCGGCCTCGTAAAGAGTGAGCTAGCTAGCCTAGCGGCCTCGTAAAGAGTGAGCTAGCTAGCCTAGCGGCCTCGTAAAGAGTGAGCTAGCTAGCCTAGCGGCCTCGTAAAGAGTGAGCTAGCTAGCCTAGCTGCCTCGTAAAGAGTGAGCTAGCCTAGCTGCCTCGTAAAGAGTGAGCTAGCCTAGCTGCCTCGTAAAGAGTGAGCTAGCCTAGCTGCCTCGTAAAGAGTTAGCTAGCCTAGCGGCCTCGTAAAGAGTGAGCTAGCTAGCCTAGCTGCCTCGTAAAGAGTGAGCTAGCCTAGCTGCCTCGTAAAGAGTGAGCTAGCCTAGCTGCCTCGTAAAGAGTGAGCTAGCCTAGCTGCCTCGTAAAGAGTTAGCTAGCCTAGCTGCCTCGTAAAGAGTTAGCTAGCCTAGCTGCCTCGTAAAGAGTTAGCTAGCCTAGCTGCCTCGTAAAGAGTTAGCTAGCCTAGCTGCCTCGTAAAGAGTTAGCTAGCCTAGCTGCCTCGTAAAGAGTTAGCTAGCCTAGCTGCCTCGTAAAGAGTTAGCTAGCCTAGCTGCCTCGTAAAGAGTTAGCTAGCCTAGCTGCCTCGTAAAGAGTTAGCTAGCCTAGCTGCCTCGTAAAGAGTTAGCTAGCCTAGCTACCTCGTAAAGAGTTAGCTAGCCTAGCTACCTCGTAAAGAGTTAGCTAGCCTAGCTGCCTCGTAAAGAGTTAGCTAGCCTAGCTGCCTCGTAAAGAGTTAGCTAGCCTAGCTGCCTCGTAAAGAGTTAGCTAGCCTAGCTGCCTCGTAAAGAGTTAGCTAGCCTAGCTACCTCGTAAAGAGTTAGCTAGCCTAGCTACCTCGTAAAGAGTTAGCTAGCCTATTGGCCGGGCCCGGTTATCAGGCTACCTGAGCTCCCACTACAACAAGCAGGAAGGGTTTGAGTGAGCCACTCAGTGAAACTGACAAAGGTCTCAGTTTGGATAAGTGCTTTACAACACTGCTGCTAGCTGGATAGGTGGGCCATCCCGCTCTCGTAGACTGAAGTAGAGGGAAGGTCCCGAGGGGTATACTATAAAGGAGTTAGCCAGCTAACGTGCCTACATATTCTGATACGTTTTATTTTGTAGAAAGATAAGCTTGTAAAAAACAGCACGTCGTATTGATTGAACAAACAAAAAACATATCCAAGTTTAGCTTTTTTTATTTTTTTTATATTAACAATAAAATCAATGTCTATTTCGACTTGCTTATCAAAGTTATCTGGCTAACTCATTGAACCCACTTTGTAGCATACCCCCTCTAGTATATCTGATGAAGCTGGTTGAAGTTTTCAATTCAGAGTGGGATGCCCCAGCTCCTCTGAGTGGAGCAGGAGCAGCCATTAGTCCTTTGGTGTGGGAGCTCGTTTCAATGGTAGTTTCTTTTTTTTTGTGCCTTCAAAATCCCTTTCCCCTCCCTCCCCCAACCCAAGAGTAGATGAGTCTTCGGAATCAGGCAGAGGGTCAATGTGCTTCTTTAAGTGTTGCAAAGACCACATCCCCATCATCATCCAAGCCACTGAGGTATTGCAGGCGTGGCTTAGTGATGAGAAAGATGATTGGAGGGGGTAGAGGGGAAAAGAGGTGGGAGGAGGAGATGAGCAGTGAATTTTCAGGAGCCATTATCAGGTCAGGTTTGCAGTTGGTCGGTCAGTTTAACGGTTATTAGAGGTTTCAGGCACAGTCCTCCGTGATGACCAGGGGGGCAAGGAGCTGCCGGAGCTCCGAGGCACACACTGGCCCTGTGTGGGGGGGCCCTCTCCTCCTTTGCCGGGCCAGCCGAGTGGACAAGGGGGAAAGAGGGCGCAGGGAGCTCTGGGGGCTGAGGCTGCAGCTGGCAGTGGTGCTGGTAGCCATGTGGTGAGGCGAGGGGGACAGAGAGAGGGACCCCAAAGACCCTTCTTCCTCAGAATCTTCGTTGAGGTCCTCTCTCTCCTGACGGTCGCTCTCGTCCTGCTCAGCTAGCTGGCGGGTGACGGCCACAGCCTGGCCGGCGAAGAAGGTCAGGTCCTGGGCTCTGCTGCCTCTGTGGTTCAGCCTGGAGGGCACGGTGTTGGGAGCACACTGAGGGAAGAGACAGACACGGAATGATTAGGTCATGAATTCTAGGCAGCTACCTTTTGTCCCTTCCATTGGAGGTCAAAGTTGCTCCATCTTATAGTTCAAAACCAGAGAGCTGAACTGAGAGATGGAGGGAGAGATCAAAAGAAAGAGTGAGAGAGAAAGAGAGCCAGACAGAATGAGAGCCATCAAAAAGGCAAAGCGTCAATACACTACTAAGATCAAATCCTACTACGCTGGCTCTGACGCTCCTTGGATGTGGCAAGGCTTTACAAACTATCATGGCTTACACAAAGGGAAACCCAGGCACAAGCTGCCAAGTGCCTACCAGATGAGCTAAATTCGAGGCAAGCAACACTGAACCATGCATTTGAGCACCAGCTGTTCCAGACGACTGTGAACTCGCTCTCCATAGCCGATGTGAGTAAGACCTTTAAACAGGTTAACATTCACAAGGCCTCAGGGCCAGATGGATTACCAGGACTCGTACTCAGAGCATGTGCTGACCAACAGGCAAGTGACATTCACTGACATTTTCACCTCTCCTTGACCCAGTCTGTAATACCTACGTGTTTCATGTAGACCACAATAGTGCCTGTGCCCAAGAACAGAGACACACAGAGAGACACAGAGACAGATACACAAACAGATAAGATCCGTACCCCTTGGACCCAGGGGTGCTGCAGGACCTGAGCTGCACTGAGGCGGTTCTTGGCATCTCTGACCAGAAGTCTGGTGATGAGGTCTTTAGCTCCAGAGGAGATCTGCTTCCAGTCCTTCTCAGGGAACTCGTACTTCCCCTCCTGGATGCTCTCAAACAGCATGTTCTGGAGAGGAGCCAAAAGAGAGACTGGGTTTGGGGACAGTTCTAGAACTTAAGATGCTCTCAAACACCATGTTCTGGAGATGTGACAAAAGTCATACTGTTGTAGAAAGGTTCTTTAAAAAAATGTTGGTTCTTTTGGTCTGGCTAAACTGGCTTTAATATCACTAAGTGACGGGCAGGTAGTAAGATCACTAAGTGACGGGCGGGTAGTAAGATCACTAAGTGACGGGCGGGTAGTAAGATCACTAAGTGACGGGCGGGTAGTAAGATCACTAAGTGACGGGCGGGTAGTAAGATCACTAAGTGACGGGCGGGTAGTAAGATCACTAAGTGACGGGCGGGTAGTAAGATCACTAAGTGACGGGCAGGTTGTAAGATCACTAAGTGACGGGCAGGTTGCAAGATCACTAAGTGACGGGCAGGTAGTAAGATCACTAAGTGACGGGCAGGTTGTAAGATCACTAAGTGACGGGCAGGTTGTAAGATCACTAAGTGTCGGGCAGGTTGTAAGATCACTTAGTGACGGGCAGGTTGTAAGATCACTAAGTGACGGGCAGGTTGTAAGATCACTAAGTGACGGGCAGGTTGTAAGATCACTAAGTGACGGGCAGGTTGTAAGATCACTAAGCGACGGGCAGGTTGTAAGATCACTAAGCGACGGGCAGGTTGTAAGATCACTAAGTGACGGGCAGGTTGTAAGATCACTAAGTGCACTTATTGATACGTTTGTGTTAGCTCGTATCTTACCTGGCATTCCTGGCAGGGCTCTCCCCAGTCCCAGCCACAGCTGGTGCCACAGCGCCCTACGAAGGGAGGATACCCACTCAGCATAATGTACAGGATGACCCCCAGACTCCACAGGTCACAGCGCTTATCGTAGATCGTAGCCTCCTCACTGAAGGCCTCCACTACCTCTGGAGCCATGTACTCTGCTGAACCACACTGGGGAGAGACCAGAGACAGATGTCTGCTTTTACACACGCAGCACAACTGGGACCTATTTTTACATGAGTCTTTTCACATCAGGTGAGGAGAAAAGAGGAGAAGAGGTGAGGGGTGAGAAGAGGTGTGTTGCGGTGGTGTTGTCGTCTCTTCTCAAAAAGATGATAATCCTAGTCATATTAGCAACCCACGCTAGTTTATGATAATCCTAGTCATATTAGCAACCCACGCTAGTTGACAATAATCCTAGTCATATTAGCAACCCACGCTAGTTGATGATAATCCTAGTCATATTAGCAACCCACGCTAGTTGACGATAATCCTAGTCATATTAGCAACCCACGCTAGTTGATGATAATCCTAGTCATATTAGCAACCCACGCTAGTTGACAATAATCCTAGTCATATTAGCAACCCACGCTAGTTGATGATAATCCTAGTCATATTAGCAACCCACGCTAGTTGACAATAATCCTAGTCATATTAGCAACCCACGCTAGTTGATGATAATCCTAGTCATATTAGCAACCCACGCTAGTTGATGATAATCCTAGTCATATTAGCAGCCCACGCTAGTTGATGATAATCCTAGTCATATTAGCAACCCATGCTAGTTGATGATAATCCTAGTCATATTAGTAACCCATGCTAGTTGATGATAATCCTAGTCATATTAGTAACCCATGCTAGTTGATGATAATCCTAGTCATATTAGCAACCCATGCTAGTTGATGATAATCCTAGTCATATTAGCAACCCACGCTAGTTGATGATAATCCTAGTCATATTAGCAACCCATGTTAGTTGATGATAATCCTAGGCATATTAGCATCCCACGCTAGTTGATGATAATCCTAGTCATATTAGCAACCCATGCTAGTTGATGATAATCCTAGTCATATTAGTAACCCATGCTAGTTGATGATAATCCTAGTCATATTAGCAACCCATGCTAGTTGATGATAATCCTAGTCATATTAGCAACCCACGCTAGTTGATGATAATCCTAGTCATATTAGCAACCCACGCTAGTTGATGATAATCCTAGTCATATTAGCAACCCATGCTAGTTGTTGATAATCCTAGTCATATTAGCAACCCATGTTAGTTGATAATCCTAGTCATATTAGCAACCCATGTTAGTTGATGATAATCCTAGTCATATTAGCAACCCATGCTAGTTGATGATAATCCTAGTCATATTAGCAACCCATGCTAGTTGATGACAATCCTAGTTATATTAGCATCCCATGCTAGTTGATGACAATCCTAGTTATATTAGCATCCCATGCTAGTTGATGACAATCCTAGTTATATTAGCAACCCACGCTAGTTGATGATAATCCTAGTCATATTAGCATCCCGTGCTAGTTGATGATAATCCTAGTCATATTAGCAACCCTTGCTAGTTGATGATAATCCTAGTCATATTAGCAACCCATGCTAGTTGATGACAATCCTAGTTATATTAGCATCCCATGCTAGTTGATGACAATCCTAGTTATATTAGCATCCCATGCTAGTTGATGACAATCCTAGTTATATTAGCAACCCACGCTAGTTGATGATAATCCTAGTCATATTAGCATCCCGTGCTAGTTGATGATAATCCTAGCCATATTAGCATCCCATGCTAGTTGATGATAATCCTAGGCATATTAGCATCCCACTCTAGTTGATGATAATCCTAGTCATATTAGCAACCCACGCTAGTTGATGATAATCCTAGTCATATTAGCAACCCACGCTAGTTGATGATAATCCTAGTCATATTAGCATAGTGGGGATAGTAGATGGGGGATAGTAGATTGACAGGCAAGTAATTCTGCTGTCCGTTGCTGGTCTTGTTGGCTAGTGATTCTGCTGTCCGTTGCTGGTCTTGTTGGCTAGTGATTCTGCTGTCCGTTGCTGGTCTTGTTGGCTAGTGATTCTGCTGTCCGTTACTGGTCTTGTTGGCTAGTGATTCTGCTGTTCGTTACTGGTCTTGTTGGCTAGTGATTCTGCTGTTCGTTACTCATCTTGTTGGCTAGTGATTCTGCTGTTCGTTACTGGTCTTGTTGGCTAGTGATTCTGCTGTCCGTTGCTGGTCTTGTTGGCTAGTGATTCTGCTGTCCGTTGCTGGTCTTGTTGGCTAGTGATTCTGCTGTCCGTTGCTGGTCTTGTTGGCTAGTGATTCTGCTGATCGTTACTGGTCTTGTTGGCTAGTGAACTAGTCCACCTGAATATGAATAGAGAATAACTCTAAACCCCTAGCATTAGTTACCCTGAATAACTATAAACCCCTAGCATTAGTTACCCTGAATAACTATAAACCCCTAGCATTAGTTACCCTGAATAACTATAAACCCCTAGCATTAGTTACCCTGAATAACTATAAACCCCTAGCATTAGTTACCCTGAATAACTCTAAACCCCTAGCATTAGTTACCCTGAATAACTAACTCTAAACCCCTAGCATTAGTTACCCTGAATAACTATAAACCCCTAGCATTAGTTACCCTGAATAACTATAAACCCCTAGCATTAGTTACCCTGAATAACTATAAACCCCTAGCATTAGTTACCCTGAATAACTCTAAACCCCTAGCATTAGTTAACCTGAATAACTATAAACCCCTAGCATTAGTTAACCTGAATAACTATAAACCCCTAGCATTAGTTAACCTGAATAACTATAAACCCCTAGCATTAGTTAACCTGAATAACTATAAACCCCTAGCATTAGTTACCCTGAATAACTATAAACCCCTAGCATTAGTTAACCTGAATAACTCTAAACCCCTAGCATTAGTTACCCTGAATAACTAACTCTAAACCCCTAGCATTAGTTACCCTGAATAACTATAAACCCCTAGCATTAGTTACCCTGAATAACTAACTCTAAACCCCTAGCATTAGTTACCCTGAATAACTAACTCTAAACCCCTAGCATTAGTTAACCTGAATAACTATAAACCCCTAGCATTAGTTAGCCTGAATAACTATAAACCCCTAGCATTAGTTAGCCTGAATAACTATAAACCCTTAGCATTAGTTACCCTGAATAACTAACTCTAAACCCCTAGCATTAGTTACCCTGAAAAACTAACTCTAAACCCCTAGCATTAGTTACCCTGAATAACTATAAACCCCTAGCATTAGTTACCCTGAATAACTATAAACCCCTAGCATTAGTTACCCTGAATAACTATAAACCCCTAGCATTAGTTACCCTGAATAACTATAAACCCCTAGCATTAGTTACCCTGAATAACTATAAACCCCTAGCATTAGTTAACCTGAATAGCTATAAACCCCTAGCATTAGTTACACTGAATAACTATAAACCCCTAGCATTAGTTACCCTGAATAGCTATAAACCCCTAGCATTAGTTACCCTGAATAGCTATAAACCCCTAGCATTAGTTACCCTGAATAGCTATGAACCCCTAGCATTAGTTAGCCTGAATAGTTATAAACCCCTAGCATTAGTTAGCCTGAATAGCTATAAACCCCTAGCATTAGTTAGCCTGAATAGCTATAAACCCCTAGCATTAGTTAGCCTGAATAGCTATAAACCCCTAGCATTAGTTAGCCTGAATAGCTATAAACCCCTAGCATTAGTTAGCCTGAATAGCTATAAACCCCTAGCATTAGTTAGCCTGAATAGCTATAAACCCCTAGCATTAGTTAGCCTGAATAGCTATAAACCCCTAGCATTAGTTAGCCTGAATAGCTATAAACCCCTAGCATTAGTTACCCTGAATAGCTATAAACCCCTAGCATTAGTTAGCCTGAATAACTCTAAACCCCTAGCATTAGTTAGCCTGAATAACTAACTCTAAACCCCTAGCATTAGTTAGCCTGAATAACTAACTCTAAACCCCTAGCATTAGTTACCCTGAATAACTAACTCTAAACCCCTAGCATTAGTTAGCCTGAATAACTATAAACCCCTAGCATTAGTTACCCTGAATAACTATAACCCCCTAGCATTAGTTAACCTGAATAGCTATAAACCCCTAGCATTAGTTAACCTGAATAGCTATAAACCCCTAGCATTAGTTAACCTGAATAGCTATAAACCCCTAGCATTAGTTAGCCTGAATAGCTATAAACCCCTAGCATTAGTTAGCCTGAATAACTATAAACCCCTAGCATTAGTTACCCTGAATAACTATAAACCCCTAGCATTAGTTAACCTGAATAGCTATAAACCCCTAGCATTAGTTACCCTGAATAACTAACTCTAAACCCCTAGCATTAGTTAGCCTGAATAACTCTAAACCCCTAGCATTAGTTACCCTGAATAACTATAAACCCCTAGCATTAGTTAACCTGAATAGCTATAAACCCCTAGCATTAGTTAACCTGAATAGCTATAAACCCCTAGCATTAGTTAACCTGAATAACTATAAACCCCTAGCATTAGTTACCCTGAATAACTATAAACCCCTAGCATTAGTTAACCTGAATAGCTATAAACCCCTAGCATTAGTTAACCTGAATAGCTATAAACCCCTAGCATTAGTTAACCTGAATAGCTATAAACCCCTAGCATTAGTTAGCCTGAATAGCTATAAACCCCTAGCATTAGTTAGCCTGAATAACTATAAACCCCTAGCATTAGTTACCCTGAATAACTATAAACCCCTAGCATTAGTTAGCCTGAATAACTCTAAACCCCTAGCATTAGTTACCCTGAATAACTATAAACCCCTAGCATTAGTTACCCTGAATAACTATAAACCCCTAGCATTAGTTAGCCTGAATAACTATAAACCCCTAGCATTAGTTACCCTGAATAACTATAAACCCCTAGCATTAGTTAGCCTGAATAACTATAAACCCCTAGCATTAGTTAGCCTGAATAACTATAAACCCCTAGCATTAGTTACCCTGAATAACTATAAACCCCTAGCATTAGTTAGCCTGAATAACTATAAACCCCTAGCATTAGTTAGCCTGAATAACTATAAACCCCTAGCATTAGTTAGCCTGAATAGCTATAAACCCCTAGCATTAGTTAGCCTGAATAACTATAAACCCCTAGCATTAGTTAGCCTGAATAGCTATAAACCCATAAGCTAAGGAACTCTCCATAGAAGGCTGTGTGTTGTGTCCAGAAGCAGGGTCTTCATTCTCTACCGAGACGGCATCCTCTGGGGAGGCCTGGCCAGTTGTCTGTTCACAGTACCACAGCGTGGAGGGTAGACAGTAGACAAGCAGGAACCCCCATCCGCCACACAACAGCTGTTCAGGACCCCCACTCGGGGAGTGATGCACTTTTTGTTCTAGCCCTGCACTTAGACACATGACTCAACTAATCATCAAGGCCATGAGTTAGGGTTGCAAAATTCTGGAACTTAAGTGTTTTGAAAGCGGTAATTCCCAAAACGTTACTAAAATCCTAAGGTTTTTCTGAAAATCTTGGTTGGAGGACTCCTGGAATCAGGAGGGAAAAGGCTCCAACCAGTAACCACTAGCAGTGGGCTGAAGGGAGGAGCAGATTCTTCTTCTAACATCCTAGCTAGCTATGAGCCCCAGGGCCCAGAGCATGAAACTAGGCACCACAAACCAAAAAAAAACAACTACAGCAGAAACTAAGCCTGTTTCTGTTGTCATTACACTAATCTCTCTTGGCTTTGCTGGAACATGGTGGAATGCCTGGCGCTCTGTGTGTGGTTGTGGGCCAAGAATGTTCTGGAACCCCTGTGATAGTTCTAGGATGAGATGAAAAATTCCATTGCTTTGGTGCAGGTACAGCTGACCTGGGCTAGCTAACGCCACCTACAGTAAAAACATGAATTTGAATAGATACTTGAGTCAAACAGCAATATATCGTCAAAAAATGAAGTTGAGTTCTATTGGCTGCAGGCATCAACTTTGTCCAACAGTAATATCCTGCCTGTACACTACACTCTAGAATCCACAACAGTAATATCCTGCCTGTACACTACACTCTAGAATCCACAACAGTAATATCCTGCCTGTACACTACACTCTAGAATCCACAACAGTAATATCCTGCCTGTACACTACACTCTAGAATCCACAACAGTAATATCCTGCCTGTACACTACACTCTAGAATCCACAACAGTCCAACAGTAATATCCTGCCTGTACACTACACTCTAGAATCCACAACAGTCCAACAGTAATATCCTGCCTGTACACTACACTCTAGAATCCACAACAGTAATATCCTGCCTGTACACTACACTCTAGAATCCACAACAGTCCTGCCTGTACACTACACTCTAGAATCCACAACAGTCCTGCCTGTACACTACACTCTAGAATCCACAACAGTAATATCCTGCCTGTACACTACACTCTAGAATCCACAACAGTAATATCCTGCCTGTACACTACACTCTAGAATCCACAACAGTAATATCCTGCCTGTACACTACACTCTAGAATCCACAACAGTAATATCCTGCCTGTACACTACACTCTAGAATCCACAACAGTAATATCCTGCCTGTACACTACACTCTAGAATCCACAACAGTAATATCCTGCCTGTACACTACACTCTAGAATCCACAACAGTAATATCCTGCCTGTACACTACACTCTAGAATCCACAACAGTAATATCCTGCCTGTACACTACACTCTAGAATCCACAACAGTAATATCCTGCTTGTACACTACACTCTAGAATCTGTCCTGTGACTGGATTCGTCCCAAATGGAACACTATTCCCTAAATAATGCACTACTTTTGACCAGGGCCTATAGTGAATAGGGTGCCATTTGGAACACAGATTCTGAACCAAATCCATGTGGTAAAAAAAATAATTACAGATCAGCTGACACGCCCACTCCCTCCCGCTGGCCCAGCCAATCAAAATGTGGTTTCTACATTATGGTAGGGGCCTTGGAATGCAGCCCAGAACTGGTTTTGTAACAGCAGGAGAGAAAAAATATGGATTCTGCTAGAAATGAAGGGAGGAAAGAGGGACAGAAGAGAGTAGGGGATGGAGGGTGGTTAGCTAGATGTAACCCCCATGCCAGAGTGATTCCACAGTTTTTGGTATCTGGTGGACAAAAACAAAAATATCCAGCACACCTGCTTTCTCTGGGGACATTCTTAAAGTCTCCAGGCAATAGGGAAGGAACAGTTTAATTTAGATGTGGTGAAAAAACACCTCCCTCTCCTCCAGACGCAGAGGTTGCACCTCCCTCTCCTCCAGACGCAGAGGTTGCACCTCCCTCTCCTCCAGACGCAGAGGTTGCACCTCCCTCTCCTCCAGACGCAGAGGTTGCACCTCCCTCTCCTCCAGACGCAGAGGTTGCACCTCCCTCTCCTCCAGACGCAGAGGTTGCACCTCCCTCTCCTCCAGACGCAGAGGTTGCACCTCCCTCTCCTCCAGACGCAGAGGTTGCACCTCCCTCTCCTCCAGACGCAGAGGTTGCACCTCCCTCTCCTCCAGACGCAGAGGTTGCACCTCCCTCTCCTCCAGACGCAGAGGTTGCACCTCCCTCTCCTCCAGACGCAGAGGTTGCACCTCCCTCTCCTCCAGACGCAGAGGTTGCACCTCCCTCTCCTCCAGACGCAGAGGTTGCACCTCCCTCTCCTCCAGACGCAGAGGTTGCACCTCCCTCTCCTCCAGACGCAGAGGTTGCACCTCCCTCTCCTCCAGACGCAGAGGTTGCACCTCCCTCTCCTCCAGACGCAGAGGTTGCACCTCCCTCTCCTCCAGACGCAGAGGTTGCACCTCCCTCTCCTCCAGACGCAGAGGTTGCACCTCCCTCTCCTCCAGACGCAGAGGTTGCACCTCCCTCTCCTCCAGACGCAGAGGTTGCACCTCCCTCTCCTCCAGACGCAGAGGTTGCACCTCCCTCTCCTCCAGACGCAGAGGTTGCACCTCCCTCTCCTCCAGACGCAGAGGTTGCACCTCCCTCTCCTCCAGACGCAGAGGTTGCACCTCCCTCTCCTCCAGACGCAGAGGTTGCACCTCCCTCTCCTCCAGACGCAGAGGTTGCACCTCCCTCTCCTCCAGACGCAGAGGTTGCACCTCCCTCTCCTCCAGACGCAGAGGTTGCACCTCCCTCTCCTCCAGACGCAGAGGTTGCACCTCCCTCTCCTCCAGACGCAGAGGTTGCACCTCCCTCTCCTCCAGACGCAGAGGTTGCACCTCCCTCTCCTCCAGACGCAGAGGTTGCACCTCCCTCTCCTCCAGACGCAGAGGTTGCACCTCCCTCTCCTCCAGACGCAGAGGTTGCACCTCCCTCTCCTCCAGACGCAGAGGTTGCACCTCCCTCTCCTCCAGACGCAGAGGTTGCACCTCCCTCTCCTCCAGACGCAGAGGTTGCACCTCCCTCTCCTCCAGACGCAGAGGTTGCACCTCCCTCTCCTCCAGACGCAGAGGTTGCACCTCCCTCTCCTCCAGACGCAGAGGTTGCACCTCCCTCTCCTCCAGACGCAGAGGTTGCACCTCCCTCTCCTCCAGACGCAGAGGTTGCACCTCCCTCTCCTCCAGACGCAGAGGTTGCACCTCCCTCTCCTCCAGACGCAGAGGTTGCACCTCCCTCTCCTCCAGACGCAGAGGTTGCACCTCCCTCTCCTCCAGACGCAGAGGTTGCACCTCCCTCTCCTCCAGACGCAGAGGTTGCACCTCCCTCTCCTCCAGACGCAGAGGTTGCACCTCCCTCTCCTCCAGACGCAGAGGTTGCACCTCCCTCTCCTCCAGACGCAGAGGTTGCACCTCCCTCTCCTCCAGACGCAGAGGTTGCACCTCCCTCTCCTCCAGACGCAGAGGTTGCACCTCCCTCTCCTCCAGACGCAGAGGTTGCACCTCCCTCTCCTCCAGACGCAGAGGTTGCACCTCCCTCTCCTCCAGACGCAGAGGTTGCACCTCCCTCTCCTCCAGACGCAGAGGTTGCACCTCCCTCTCCTCCAGACGCAGAGGTTGCACCTCCCTCTCCTCCAGACGCAGAGGTTGCACCTCCCTCTCCTCCAGACGCAGAGGTTGCACCTCCCTCTCCTCCAGACGCAGAGGTTGCACCTCCCTCTCCTCCAGACGCAGAGGTTGCACCTCCCTCTCCTCCAGACGCAGAGGTTGCACCTCCCTCTCCTCCAGACGCAGAGGTTGCACCTCCCTCTCCTCCAGACGCAGAGGTTGCACCTCCCTCTCCTCCAGACGCAGAGGTTGCACCTCCCTCTCCTCCAGACGCAGAGGTTACACCTCCCTCTCCTCCAGACGCAGAGGTTACACCTCCCTCTCCTCCAGACGCAGAGGTTACACCTCCCTCTCCTCCAGACGCAGAGGTTACACCTCCCTCTCCTCCAGACGCAGAGGTTACACCTCCCTCTCCTCCAGACGCAGAGGTTACACCTCCCTCTCCTCCAGACGCAGAGGTTACACCTCCCTCTCCTCCAGACGCAGAGGTTACACCTCCCTCTCCTCCAGACAGAGGTTACACCTCCCTCTCCTCCAGACAGAGGTTACACCTCCCTCTCCTCCAGACAGAGGTTACACCTCCCTCTCCTCCAGACAGAGGTTACACCTCCCTCTCCTCCAGACAGAGGTTACACCTCCCTCTCCTCCAGACAGAGGTTACACCTCCCTCTCCTCCAGACAGAGGTTACACCTCCCTCTCCTCCAGACAGAGGTTACACCTCCCTCTCCTCCAGACAGAGGTTACACCTCCCTCTCCTCCAGACAGAGGTTACACCTCCCTCTCCTCCAGACAGAGGTTACACCTCCCTCTCCTCCAGACAGAGGTTACACCTCCCTCTCCTCCAGACAGAGGTTACACCTCCCTCTCCTCCAGACAGAGGTTACACCTCCCTCTCCTCCAGACAGAGGTTACACCTCCCTCTCCTCCAGACAGAGGTTACACCTCCCTCTCCTCCAGACAGAGGTTACACCTCCCTCTCCTCCAGACAGAGGTTACACCTCCCTCTCCTCCAGGCTTAGACAGAGGGTAGAGGGGGCGACGTTACAGGGAAAGCCTAGAGAACCGGCGACGTTACAGGGAAAGCCTAGAGAACCGGCGACGTTACAGGGAAAGCCTAGCGACCCGGCCATGTTACAGGGAAAGCCTAGAGATACGGCGACGTTACAGGGAAAGCCTAGAGACCCGGCCATGTTACAGGGAAAGGCTGATTGTTACATATAGATACAGAATGACACCGAACTGCGTGGTCTGAAGGCACATTGTATATATTATTAGGGGCCCAGAGGTCAGGGCTGCTGTGGAGGAGAATCTAGGCTTTAGAAAACCTAAAAAGCCTGTAGGTCACCGTGCTGTCTGTATATATAACAAGCTGAGCTAGTGTTCCTGTATGTGTAGCAGAGGAGGAGAATGCAGGAGCTGATTGATAAATATAGACATGACTCACTTAAACAACGCTGCTGCATATTTTGTTTATGTCACTTCGATGTTGGCTTGCTACTAGAACTGATAAGCCTTTAAAAAGCCATTTAGACCACTGAGGCTGATTTATAAGTAGATGACCAGTTTCTGGCTATCAACATGATCGTGGCTGGTTCTCAGGCCTAAATCAACGTGATCGTGGCTGGTTCTCAGCCCTAAACCAACGTGATCGTGGCTGGTGCTCAGCCCTAAACCAACGTGATCGTGGCTGGTGCCCAGCCCTAAACCAACGTGATCGTGGCTGGTGCCCAGCCCTAAATCAACGTGATCGTGGCTGGTGCCCAGCCCTAAATCAACGTGATCGTGGCTGGTGCTCAGCCCTAAATCAACGTGATCGTGGCTGGTGCTCAGCCCTAAATCAACGTGATCGTGGCTGGTGCTCAGCCCTAAATCAACGTGATCGTGGCTGGTGCTCAGCCCTAAATCAACGTGATCGTGGCTGGTGCTCAGCCCTAAATCAACGTGATCGTGGCTGGTGCTCAGCCCTAAATCAACGTGATCGTGGCGGGTGCTCAGCCCTAAATCAACGTGATCGTGGCTGGTGCTCAGCCCTAAATCAACGTGATCGTGGCTGGTGCTCAGCCCTAAATCAACGTGATTGTGGCTGGTGCTCAGCCCTAAATCAACGTGATCGTGGCTGGTGCTCAGCCCTAAATCAACGTGATCGTGGCTGGTGCTCAGCCCTAAATCAACGTGATCGTGGCTGGTGCTCAGCCCTAAATCAACGTGATCGTGGCTGGTGCTCAGCCCTAAATCAACGTGATCGTGGCTGGTGCTCAGCCCTAAATCAACGTGATCGTGGCTGGTGCTCAGCCCTAAATCAACGTGATCGTGGCTGGTGCTCAGCCCTAAATCAACGTGATCGTGGCTGGTTCTCAGCCCTAAATCAACGTGATCGTGGCTGGTTCTCAGCCCTAAATCAACGTGATCGTGGCTGGTTCTCAGCCCTAAATCAACGTGATCGTGGCTGGTTCTCAGCCCTAAATCAACGTGATCGTGGCTGGTTCTCAGCCCTAAATCAACGTGATCGTGGCTGGTTCTCAGCCCTAAATCAACATGATCGTGGCTGGTTCTCAGCCCTAAATCAACATGATCGTGGCTGGTTCTCAGCCCTAAATCAACATGATCGTGGCTGGTTCTCAGCCCTAAATCAACATGATCGTGGCTGGTTCTCAGCCCTAAATCAACGTGATCGTGGCTGGTGCTCAGCACTAAATCAACATGATCGTGGCTGGTTCTCAGCCCTAAATCAACATGATCGTGGCTGGTTCTCAGCCCTAAATCAACATGATCGTGGCTGGTTCTCAGCCCTAAGACAAGTGATGAGCAAGGAGAGGATATCTATTCTCTTCCTGAAACAAGGAGAGGAGAACTATTCTCTTCCTGAAACAAGGAGAGGAGAACTATTCTCTTCCTGAAACAAGGAGAGGAGAACTATTCCCTTTCTGAAACAAGGAGAGGAGAACTATTCTCTTCCTGAAACAAGGAGAGGAGAACTATTCCCTTTCTGAAACAAGGAGAGGAGATCTATTCTCTTCCTGAAACAAGGAGAGGAGATCTATTCTCTTCCTGAAACAAGGAGAGGAGAACTATTCCCTTTCTGAAACAAGGAGAGGCTTTCTATTCCCTTTCTGAAACGCACTCAGCTGTTTCCAAGTTTTAAAATAAGTTTTCCTGAGGCATTTACTGACTAGACATAACTACAGCTGTAATTCATACCAACACATATCACTTTCTCCCTGCCTGCCGAGGGAAAACCCAATGAGGTAAGGAGCAAGCTGGTCCACAAATTAGCTTGATAGCTAAACAGCTACCTAGCGGACTGCTGTGGCTAGCTAAAAATATATATATTTTTATAAACAATACGACCACATCGCTCTCTGCCACACGGCCTCAAACTGCACCATCTAGTTTCTCCCTGTCACCCACACACTTTCACCATTTAGATAATAAAGCTGTTGTTTACCAAGCATTTCACTGTTAGTCCACACCTGATGAATACAACAGTGCATTTGACAGACGCAGAGAGAGATGGGAGAAGTGGATCAACAGAGAGGTCTGAACATTATGAGGACTCACCGGAGTGATGAGTCCAGGAGTAGAGATAGGGGAGCTGTCACTGTTCAGTCTGATGCCACTGCCCAGGTCAAAATCACAGATCTTCACTGGTGACATCTAGGAGGTAAACACACAGCAGCTCGGTCAATTAGACCACTTGACTTGACCTTCTTATCCACAGCAATCAACTAAAGTAGGCCACAGTCAGGTAACCCAGATAATACACATCACTAAAACTACAGCCAAGCTTTTCTACATCGTAATGAAGTTATCCTCATCGTGTCATAGTAACATGTAACCAACCATTATTCTATTTACCAAATCAAATCACATTGTATTGGTCACATGGTTAGCAGATGTTAATGGTCACATGGTTAGCAGATGTTAATGGTCACATGGTTAGCAGATGTTATTGGTCACATGGTTAGCAGATGTTAATGGTCACATGGTTAGCAGATGTTATTGGTCACATGGTTAGCAGATGTTAATGGTCACATGGTTAGCAGATGTTAATGCGAGTGTAGCGAAATGCTTGTGCTTCTAGTTCCCGACAATGCAGTAATAACCAACAAGTAATCTAACCTAACAATTCCACAACTACTACCTTATACACACACAAGTGTAAAGGGATAAAGAATATGTACATAAAGATATATGAATGAGTGATGGTACAGAACGGCATAGGCAAGATGCAGTACATGGTATAGAGTACGGTATATACATATGAGATAAGTAATGTTGGGTAATAACTATCTAACTATCAAGGTTAAGGTCTGAGTGAACAGATTTAAAGTCTCACTGCTCGTGCAAAACGCATAATACTGGCTGTGTTTTTGTATTTTGAACGTTTTACATGTGGGAAAACTTGATTGCTGACATGCAAAACATTTAGGAACTGTATCAACAGTGGACTAATGAAACAAACAGCAAAAATATAAACATTTAGTGGAATTTTCATTGAACTCTGTCTGTCCTGTATAACTCTATGCCTGTTTACGGAGTGCTTGTGACGTGTTTGGCGTGCATGTCACGTGCACCCTGACTCAGCCAATCACCACGCTCTGTGTTTTAGACTGGGCTCAACTCTGGCTCTCCTTCGTCCCCATCAGTGACTGACGGTGGGAGGAGTGTTCACGTGCACTCTGACTCACCTAATCACCATGCTCTGTGTTTTCAGGGCCTGAATGATGGGATTTAAAGTTCTACCACTAGTATTTTAGACTGGGCTCAACTCTGTCTCTCCTTCGTCCCCGTCAGGAGCCTGTGACTGACGGTGGGAGGAGTGTTCACGTGCACTCTGACTCACCCGGTCTCCGTGCTCACACAGGATATTTTCAGGCTTCAGGTCCCTGTGCGCCATGCCCTTGTTGTGGAGGTAGTTTAGAGCGCTGGCGATGTCCTGCACCACATAACTGGCCTCCTGCTCACTGAAGTGTTGTCGACGGTGGATGTGGGTCAACACTGACCCTGCAGGAGGAGAGAGGACAGAGAAAAACATAGTTAACACTGACCCTGCAGGAGGAGAGAGAACGGAGAGGTTGATATGGAGTGAAACATAGTTAACTCCTAATGAAAACACTGCCTCAAGTTGGTGCATCTTCTGATATAATACTGACTGACCATTCTCTATGGACGGGAGAGTTTGGACCATCATTCTCTATGGACGGGAGAGTTTGAACCATCATTCTCTATGGACGGGAGAGTTTGAACCATCATTCTCTATGGACGGGAGAGTTTGGACCATCGTTCTCTATGGACGGGAGAGTTTGGACCATCATTCTCTATGGACGGGAGAGTTTAGACCATCATTCTCTATGGACGGGAGAGTTTGAACCATCATTCTCTATGGACGGGAGAGTTTGGACCATCGTTCTCTACGGACGGGAGAGTTTGGACCATCGTTCTCTATGGACGGGAGAGTTTGAACCATCATTCTCTATGGACGGGAGAGTTTGGACCATCATTCTCTACGGACGGGAGAGTTTGGACCATCGTTCTCTATGGACGGGAGAGTTTGGACCATCGTTCTCTACGGACGGGAGAGTTTGGACCATCATTCTCTATGGACGGGAGAGTTTGGACCATCGTTCTCTATGGACGGGAGAGTTTGGACCATCGTTCTCTACGGACGGGAGAGTTTGGACCATCATTCTCTATGGACGGGAGAGTTTGGACCATCATTCTCTATGGACGGGAGAGTTTGAACCATCATTCTCTATGGACGGGAGAGTTTAGACCATCATTCTCTATGGACGGGAGAGTTTAGACCATCATTCTCTATGGACGGGAGAGTTTGGACCATCATTCTCTATGGACGGGAGAGTTTAGACCATCATTCTCTATGGACGGGAGAGTTTGAACCATCATTCTCTATGGACGGGAGAGTTTGGACCATCGTTCTCTACGGACGGGAGAGTTTGGACCATCGTTCTCTATGGACGGGAGAGTTTGAACCATCATTCTCTATGGACGGGAGAGTTTGGACCATCATTCTCTACGGACGGGAGAGTTTGGACCATCGTTCTCTATGGACGGGAGAGTTTGGACCATCGTTCTCTACGGACGGGAGAGTTTGAACCATCATTTTCTATGGACGGGAGAGTTTGCAAGGAAGATTATTATCCACTAACCTCCTCTTAGTTTCTCAAAAACCAAGTAGAATTTGTCTTCTTCCTCAAAGAACTCAACCAGCTCCAGAATGTTTCTGTGGACAGGAGAGGAATCGTTATCAACAGTGTTAAAGGTAATGTCTATATCTATACAGTAGTGAATGTCAGCGGTCCATGCTACCCGCTCTGTGGGGCTGCTGTACCTGTGTCCCTGGCATTGATAAAGAATCTCCACTTCCCTGAAGACTCGGCTCCGGCTGAGACCCGCACGCTTCTCCACGATCTGGACAATCACAACAAGATTGAACGATGTGTGTTATTCATTAGTCATTTTCATATTAGAGAATAATTTGCTCTTATTGAAGGAATGATTTCAGCCAAGCAGAGCCAATCCTACTGTGTCTAGAAAGTCTATCATTAGTGCAGGGTTCTCCCCCAAAGAAATGCCAGCTTCAAATGTATATAAATATGTTTCAGACTATCTTGAATTACTCTGGTCCCTGTTCTATTGACCATTGAAAAATGAAATACTAGGAAAATTACAGGAAAAACTAAAATATTACAATATTAATTAAATAAAATCAATTTAAAAATCACTGTGTTTGCTACTTTATTGATCACTTAAATGGCAGTTCCACTGGTTACAGACGGTGAATAATTCTCCGTCTTCCGGGCCTACCCCATGACTGACTCAAACACCACCTTGTTAACAATGAATTGGGAAAACGCCACCGGTCCCATAGCGCTGACTCCACACATCAATTAGTGGAAGACATGGTGGCCTCCCCTGACCAGCTGCATTTAGCATCAGAAGGAAACCGGACCTAAGCAGCTGCAGGGAGCCTAGTGGTTAGAGGGGGGGAAGCAGGGAGCCTAGTGGTTAGAGGGGGGAGGCAGGGAGCCTAGTGGTTAGAGGGGGGGAGGCAGGGAGCCTAGTGGTTAGAGGGGGGAGGCAGGGAGCCTAGTGGTTAGAGGGGGGAGGCAGGGAGCCTAGTGGTTAGAGCGTTGGGCCAGTAACCAGCAGGTAGCCTAGTGGTTAGAGCGTTGGACTAGTAACCAGCAGGTAGCCTAATGGTTAGAGCGTTGGACTAGTAACCAGCAGGTAGCCTAGTGGTTAGAGCGTTGGACTAGTAACCAGCAGGGAGCCTAGTGGTTAGAGGGGGGAGGCAGGGAGCCTAGTGGTTAGAGGGGGGAGGCAGGGAGCCTAGTGGTTAGAGGGGGGAGGCAGGGAGCCTAGTGGTTAGAGGGGGGGGGCAGGGAGCCTAGTGGTTAGAGCGTTGGGCCAGTAACCAGCAGGTAGCCTAGTGGTTAGAGCGTTGGGCCAGTAACCAGCAGGTAGCCTAGTGGTTAGAGGGGGGAGGCAGGGAGCCTAGTGGTTAGAGCGTTGGGCCAGTAACCAGCAGGTAGCCTAGTGGTTAGAGCATTTGGCCAGTAACCAGCAGGTGGCCTAGTGGTTAGAGCGTTGGGCCAGTAACCAGCAGGTAGCCTAGTGGTTAGAGCATTGGGCCAGTAACCAGCAGGTAGCCTAGTGGTTAGAGCATTTGGCCAGTAACCAGCAGGTGGCCTAGTGGTTAGAGCGTTGGACTAGTAACCAGCAGGTAGCCTAGTGGTTAGAGCGTTGGGCCAGTAACCAGCAGGTAGCCTAGTGGTTAGAGGGGGGAGGCAGGGAGCCTAGTGGTTAGAGCGTTGGACTAGTAACCAGCAGGTAGCCTAGTGGTTAGAGGGGGGAGGCAGGGAGCCTAGTGGTTAGAGCGTTGGACTAGTAACCAGCAGGTAGCCTAGTGGTTAGAGGGGGGAGGCAGGGAGCCTAGTGGTTAGAGCGTTGGACTAGTAACCAGCAGGTAGCCTAGTGGTTAGAGGGGGGAGGCAGGGAGCCTAGTGGTTAGAGCGTTGGACTAGTAACCAGCAGGTAGCCTAGTGGTTAGAGGGGGGAGGCAGGGAGCCTAGTGGTTAGAGCGTTGGACTAGTAACCAGCAGGGAGCCTAGTGGTTAGAGGGGGGAGGCAGGGAGCTTAGTGGTTAGAGCGTTGGACTAGTAACCAGCAGGTAGCCTAGTGGTTAGAGCGTTGGACTAGTAACCAGCAGGTAGCCTAGTGGTTAGAGCGTTGGACTAGTAACCAGCAGGTAGCCTAGTGGTTAGTGTTGGACTAGTAACCAGCAGGTAGCCTAGTGGTTAGAGTGTTGGACTAGTAACCAGCAGGTAGCCTAGTGGTTAGAGCGTTGGGCCAGTAACCAGCAGGTAGCCTAGTGGTTAGAGTGTTGGACTAGTAACCAGCAGGTAGCCTAGTGGTTAGAGCGTTGGGCCAGTAACCAGCAGGTAGCCTAGTGGTTAGAGCGTTGGGCCAGTAACCAGCAGGTAGCCTAGTGGTTAGAGCGTTGGGCCAGTAACCAGCAGGTAGCCTAGTGGTTAGAGCGTTGGGCCAGTAACCAGCAGGTAGCCTAGTGGTTAGAGTGTTGGACTAGTAACCAGCAGGTAGCCTAGTGGTTAGAGCGTTGGGCCAGTAACCAGCAGGTAGCCTAGTGGTTAGAGTGTTGGACTAGTAACCAGCAGGTAGCCTAGTGGTTAGAGTGTTGGACCAGTAACCAGCAGGTAGCCTAGTGGTTAGAGGGGGGAGGCAGGGAGCCTAGTGGTTAGAGGGGGTAGGCAGGCAGCCTAGTGGTTAGAGGGGGTAGGCAGGGAGCCTAGTGGTTAGAGGGGGGAGGCAGGGAGCCTAGTGGTTAGAGTGTTGGACCAGTAACCAGCAGGTAGCCTAGTGGTTAGAGGGGGGAGGCAGGGAGCCTAGTGGTTAGAGGGGGGAGGCAGGGAGCCTAGTGGTTAGAGCGTTGGGCCAGTAACCAGCAGGTAGCCTAGTGGTTAGAGTGTTGGACCAGTAACCAGCAGGTAGCCTAGTGGTTAGAGTGTTGGACTAGTAACCAGCAGGTAGCCTAGTGGTTAGAGTGTTGGACTAGTAACCAGCAGGTAGCCTAGTGGTTAGAGCGTTGGGCCAGTAACCAGCAGGTAACCTAGTGATTAGAGCTTTGGGCCAGTAACCAGCAGGTAGCCTAGTGGTTAGAGTGTTGGACTAGTAACCAGCAGGTAGCCTAGTGGTTAGAGTGTTGGACCAGTAACCAGCAGGTAGCCTAGTGGTTAGAGGGGGGAGGCAGGGAGCCTAGTGGTTAGAGCGTTGGGCCAGTAACCAGCAGGTAGCCTAGTGGTTAGAGTGTTGGACCAGTAACCAGCAGGTAGCCTAGTGGTTAGAGTGTTGGACTAGTAACCAGCAGGTAGCCTAGTGGTTAGAGTGTTGGACCAGTAACCAGCAGGTAGCCTAGTGGTTAGAGTGTTGGACTAGTAACCAGCAGGTAGCCTAGTGGTTAGAGTGTTGGACCAGTAACCAGCAGGTAGCCTAGTGGTTAGGGCGTTGGACTAGTAACCAGCAGGTAGCCTAGTGGTTAGAGCGTTGGGCCAGTAACCAGCAGGTAGCCTAGTGGTTAGAGAGTTGGACTAGTAATCAGCAGGTAGCCTAGTGGTTAGAGCGTTGGACTAGTAACCAGCAGGTAGCCTAGTGGTTAGAGCGTTGGACTAGTAACCAAAAGGCTGCTATATCAAATCCCCGAGCTGACAAGGTAAAAATCTGTCGTTCTGCCCCCTGAACAAGGCAGTTAACCCACTGTTCCCCGGTAGGCCGTCATTGTAAATAAGAATTAGTTCTTAACTCACTTAGTTAAATAAAGGTTAAAACTAAACCGTTGCATTAGAAGGAATCTGGACTTCGTGTTAGAGCTCACCACACTTCATTTATGCAGGTGAATCTCTAACAAAGCCAGGAAGTGTGTGTTTGACCTGACAGCGGAGTTCACTCTTACAGTAGAACGTGGGCTGGGCGATAGAGAGAATTCATTTGAATGCCTGTATCTAGTGTGTAAAACATTGTTAAAAAATGAGCGTTCTGTCTTCTTAGTCTGGTCTCCCCCCCCTCCACAGACACCAAGCCTCTTCTGTAGTCTCCCCCCTCCACAGACACCAAGCCCCTTCTGTAGTCTCCACCTTCCCCCTCCACAGACACCAAGCCCCTTCTGTACTGTCCACCTTCCCCCTCCACAGACACCAAGCCCCTCCTGTACTGTCCACCTTCCCCCTCCACAGACACCAAGCCCCTTCTGTAGTCTCCCTCCCTCCACAGACACCAAGCCCCTTCTGTAGTCTCCCCCCTCCACAGACACCAAGCCCCTCCTGTAGTCTCCACCTTCCCCCTCCACAGACACCAAGCCCCTTCTGTACTGTCCACCTTCCCCCTCCACAGACACCAAGCCCCTTCTGTACTGTCCACCTTCCCCCTCCACAGACACCAAGCCCCTTCTGTAGTCTCCACCTTCCCCCTCCACAGACACCAAGCCCCTTCTGTAGTCTCCACCTTCCCCCTCCACAGACACCAAGCCCCTTCTGTAGTCTCCACCTTCCCCCTCCACAGACACCAAGCCCCTTCTGTACTGTCCACCTTCCCCCTCCACAGACACCAAGCCCCTTCTGTACTGTCCTCCCTCCACAGACACCAAGCCCCTCCTGTACTCTCCACCTTCCCCCTCCACAGACACCAAGCCCCTTCTGTACTGTCCTCCCTCCACAGACACCAAGCCCCTTCTGTAGTCTATACCTTCCCCCTCCACAGACACCAAGCCCCTTCTGTAGTCTCCACCTTCCCCCTCCACAGACACCAAGCCCCTTCTGTAGTCTCCACCTTCCCCCTCCACAGACACCAAGCCCCTTCTGTACTGTCCACCTTCCCCCTCCACAGACACCAAGCCCCTTCTGTACTGTCCACCTTCCCCCTCCACAGACACCAAGCCCCTTCTGTAGTCTCCACCTTCCCCTTCCACAGACACCAAGCCCCTTCTGTAGTCTCCACCTTCCCCCTCCACAGACACCAAGCCCCTTCTGTAGTCTCCACCTTCCCCCTCCACAGACACCAAGCCCCTTCTGTAGTCTCCACCTTCCCCCTCCACAGACACCAAGCCCCTTCTGTAGTCTCCACCTTCCCCCTCCACAGACACCAAGCCCCTTCTGTAGTCTCCACCTTCCCCCTCCACAGACACCAAGCCCCTTCTGTAGTCTCCACCTTCCCCTTCCACAGACACCAAGCCCCTTCTGTAGTCTCCACCTTCCCCCTCCACAGACACCAAGCCCCTTCTGTACTGTCCTCCCTCCACAGACACCAAGCCCCTTCTGTAGTCTCCACCTTCCCCCTCCACAGACACCAAGCCCCTTCTGTAGTCTCCACCTTCCCCCTCCACAGACACCAAGCCCCTTCTGTAGTCTCCACCTTCCCCCTCCACAGACACCAAGCCCCTTCTGTAGTCTCCCCCCTCCACAGACACCAAGCCCCTCCTGTAGTCTCCCCCCTCCACAGACACCAAGCCCCTCCTGTACTGTCCACCTTCCCCCTCCACAGACACCAAGCACCTTCTGTACTGTCCACCTTCCCCCTCCACAGACACCAAGCCCCTTCTGTAGTCTCCACCTTCCCCCTCCACAGACACCAAGCCCCTTCTGTAGTCTCCCCCCTCCACAGACACCAAGCCCCTCCTGTAGTCTCCCCCCTCCACAGACACCAAGCCCCTCCTGTACTGTCCACCTTCCCCCTCCACAGACACCAAGCCCCTTCTGTAGTCTCCACCTTCCCCTTCCACAGACACCAAGCCCCTTCTGTAGTCTCCACCTTCCCCCTCCACAGACACCAAGCCCTTTCTGTACTGTCCACCTTCCCCCTCCACAGACACCAAGCCCCTTCTGTAGTCTCCACCTTCCCCCTCCACAGACACCAAGCCCCTTCTGTAGTCTCCCCCCTCCACAGACACCAAGCCCCTCCTGTAGTCTCCCCCCTCCACAGACACCAAGCCCCTCCTGTACTGTCCACCTTCCCCCTCCACAGACACCAAGCCCCTTCTGTAGTCTCCACCTTCCCCTTCCACAGACACCAAGCCCCTTCTGTAGTCTCCACCTTCCCCCTCCACAGACACCAAGCCCTTTCTGTACTGTCCACCTTCCCCCTCCACAGACACCAAGCCCCTTCTGTAGTCTCCACCTTCCCCTTCCACAGACACCAAGCCCCTTCTGTAGTCTCCACCTTCCCCCTCCACAGACACCAAGCCCCTTCTGTAGTCTCCCCCCTCCACAGACACCAAGCCCCTCCTGTAGTCTCCCCCCTCCACAGACACCAAGCCCCTCCTGTACTGTCCACATTCCCCCTCCACAGACACCAAGCCCCTTCTGTAGTCTCCACCTTCCCCTTCCACAGACACCAAGCCCCTTCTGTACTGTCCTCCCTCCACAGACACCAAGCCCCTCCTGTACTCTCCACCTTCCCCCTCCACAGACACCAAGCCCCTCCTGTACTCTCCACCTTCCCCCTCCACAGACACCAAGCCCCTTCTGTACTGTCCTCCCTCCACAGACACCAAGCCCCTTCTGTAGTCTCCACCTTCCCCCTCCACAGACACCAAGCCCCTTCTGTACTGTCCACCTTCCCCCTCCACAGACACCAAGCCCCTTCTGTAGTCTCCACCTTCCCCCTCCACAGACACCAAGCCCCTCCTGTACTGTCCACCTTCCCCCTCCACAGACACCAAGCCCCTTCTGTACTGTCCACCTTCCCCCTCCACAGACACCAAGCCCCTTCTGTACTGTCCACCTTCCCCCTCCACAGACACCAAGCCCCTTCTGTAGTCTCCACCTTCCCCCTCCACAGACACCAAGCCCCTTCTGTAGTCTCCACCTTCCCCCTCCACAGACACCAAGCCCCTTCTGTAGTCTCCACCTTCCCCCTCCACAGACACCAAGCCCCTTCTGTACTGTCCACCTTCCCCCTCCACAGACACCAAGCCCCTTCTGTACTGTCCACCTTCCCCCTCCACAGACACCAAGCCCCTTCTGTAGTCTCCACCTTCCCCCTCCACAGACACCAAGCCCCTTCTGTACTGTCCACCTTCCCCCCCCACAGACACCAAGCCCCTTCTGTAATCTCCACCTTCCCCCTCCACAGACACCAAGCCCCTCCTGTACTGTCCACCTTCCCCCTCCACAGACACCAAGCCCCTCCTGTACTGTCCACCTTCCCCCTCCACAGACACCAAGCCCCTTCTGTACTCTCCACCTTCCCCCTCCACAGACACCAAGCCCCTCCCCCTGTACTGTCCACCTTCCCCCTCCACAGACACCAAGCCCCTTCACTGACACCAAGTCCCTCCCCCACAGACACCAAGCCCCTTCACTGACACCAAGTCCCTCCCCCTGTACTGTCCACCTTCCCCCTCCACAGACACCAAGCCCCTTCTGTAGTCTCCACCTTCCCCCTCCACAGACACCAAGCCCCTTCTGTAGTCTCCCCCCTCCACAGACACCAAGCCCCTCCTGTAGTCTCCCCCCTCCACAGACACCAAGCCCCTCCTGTACTGTCCACATTCCCCCTCCACAGACACCAAGCCCCTTCTGTAGTCTCCACCTTCCCCCTCCACAGACACCAAGCCCCTTCTGTACTGTCCTCCCTCCACAGACACCAAGCCCCTCCTGTACTCTCCACCTTCCCCCTCCACAGACACCAAGCCCCTCCTGTACTCTCCACCTTCCCCCTCCACAGACACCAAGCCCCTTCTGTACTGTCCTCCCTCCACAGACACCAAGCCCCTTCTGTAGTCTCCACCTTCCCCCTCCACAGACACCAAGCCCCTTCTGTACTGTCCACCTTCCCCCTCCACAGACACCAAGCCCCTTCTGTAGTCTCCACCTTCCCCCTCCACAGACACCAAGCCCCTTCTGTACTGTCCACCTTCCCCCTCCACAGACACCAAGCCCCTTCTGTACTGTCCACCTTCCCCCTCCACAGACACCAAGCCCCTTCTGTAGTCTCCACCTTCCCCTTCCACAGACACCAAGCCCCTTCTGTAGTCTCCACCTTCCCCCTCCACAGACACCAAGCCCCTTCTGTACTGTCCACCTTCCCCCTCCACAGACACCAAGCCCCTTCTGTAGTCTCCACCTTCCCCTTCCACAGACACCAAGCCCCTCCTGTAGTCTCCACCTTCCCCCTCCACAGACACCAAGCCCCTTCTGTACTGTCCACCTTCCCCCTCCACAGACACCAAGCCCCTTCTGTAGTCTCCACCTTCCACCTTCCCCCTCCACAGACACCAAGCCCCTTCTGTAGTCTCCACCTTCCCCCTCCACAGACACCAAGCCCCTTCTGTAGTCTCCACCTTCCCCCTCCACAGACACCAAGCCCCTTCTGTACTGTCCACCTTCCCCCTCCACAGACACCACGCCCCTTCTGTACTGTCCACCTTCCCCCTCCACAGACACCAAGCCCCTTCTGTAGTCTCCACCTTCCCCCTCCACAGACACCAAGCCCCTTCTGTAGTCTCCACCTTCCCCCTCCACAGACACCAAGCCCCTTCTGTACTGTCCACCTTCCCCCTCCACAGACACCAAGCCCCTTCTGTAATCTCCACCTTCCCCCTCCACAGACACCAAGCCCCTCCTGTACTGTCCACCTTCCCCCTCCACAGACACCAAGCCCCTCCTGTACTGTCCACCTTCCCCCTCCACAGACACCAAGCCCCTTCTGTACTCTCCACCTTCCCCCTCCACAGACACCAAGCCCCTCCCCCTGTACTGTCCACCTTCCCCCTCCACAGACACCAAGCCCCTTCACTGACACCAAGCCCCTCCCCCTGTACTGTCCACCTTCCCCCTCCACAGACACCAAGCCCCTTCTGTACTGTCCACCTTCCCCCTTCACTGACACCAAGCCCCTTCTGTACTGTCCACCTTCCCCCTCCACAGACACCAAGCCCCTTCTGTACTGTCCACCTTCCCCCTCCACAGACACCAAGCCCCTTCACTGACACCAAGCCCCTCCTGTACTCTCCACCTTCCCCCTCCACAGACACCAAGCCCCTCCTGTACTGTCCACCTTCCCACTCCAGACACCAAGCCCCTCCCCCTGTACTGTCCACCTTCTCACTCCAGACACCAAGCCCCTCCCCCTGTACTGTGCACCTTCCCACTCCAGACACCAAGCCCCTCCCCCTGTACTGTCCACCTTCCCACTCCACATGGTAGCAGAAACACATTTCAGGCCAAAGTCTTCAATCTTGGTTTCATCAGACCAAGGAATCTTGTTTCTCATGGTCTGAGAGTCCTTTAGGTGCCGTTTGACAAAATCCAAGCAGGCTGTCATGTGCCTTTTACTGAGGAGTGGCTTCCGTCTGGCCACTCTACCATAAAGTCCTGATTGGTGGAGTGCTGCAGAGATGGTTGTCCTCCTCGAAGGTTCTCCCATCTCCACAGAGGAACTCTGGAGCTCTGTCAGAGTGACCATCAGGTTCTTGGTCACCTCCCTAACCAAGGCCTTTCTCCCCCGATTGCTCAGTTTGGCCGGGCGGCCAGCTCTAGGAAGAGTCTTGGTTGTTCCAAACTTCTTTCATTTAAGAATGATGGAGGCCACTGTGTTCTTGGGGACCTTCAATACTGCAGATATTTTTTGGTACCCTTCCCCAGATCTGGGTCGACACAGTCCTGTCTCTGAGCTCTACGGACAATTCCTTCGACCTCGTGGCTAGGTTTCTGCTCTGACATGCACTGTCAACTGTGGAACCTTATATAGACAGGTGTGTGCCTTTCCAAATCATGTCCAATCAATTGAATTGACCACAGGTGGACTCCAATGAAGTTGTAGAAACATCTCAAGGATGATCAATGGAAACAGGATGCACCTGAGCTCAATTTCGAGTCTCACAGCAAAGGGTCGGAATACTTATTTTTTAAAACGGTTACTGTTTATTTTTAATACATTTGCAAACATTTCTAAAAACCTGTTTTCGCTTTGTCATTATAGGGTATAATGCGTAGATTGTTGAGGATTTTTTCAAATAAATTTTAGAATACGGCTGTAACGTAACATTTTGAAAAAGTCAAGGGGTCTGAATACTTTACGAATGCAGTGCATATGACCAGCAGTACATTTACCGTTAATCCCTATCATTTCTCATCTACAATACAAGTGGGGGGTTTATTTCATTCCTTTACTTAGATGTGTGTATTAGGTATTTGTGAAATTGTTAGATTTTGCTTTTTATTTTAATTTAACTAGGCAAGTCAGTTAAGAACAAATTCTTATTTACGATGCCGGCCTAACCTGGACGACGCTGGGCCAATTGTGCGCCGTCCTATGGGACTCACAATCACGGCCGAATGTGATAGAGCCTGGAATCGAACCAGGTACTGTAGTGACGCCTCTTACACTGAGATGCAGTGCCTTAGACCACTGCGCCACTTAGGAGCCGAGTGCTGCACTGTCGGGACTAGAAGCACAAGCATTTCGCTACAGCCTCAATAACATCTGCTAAACACGTGTATGTGACCAATAAAATTTGATTTGATTCTATTTACAAGTTAAGTCAATTTAATCATTGTCTTTTGTTTGGAGCTCTCCTATCAATGTGGAGTAAGAACGCATACCTGATTACGCATAGAACTAGGCCAATAGGCTACCCGGGCTGCGTGCATATAGCCTGAATGTGCCCAATTGGGAATCTGATAGTATTTCTGATTGGCTTAAAGCACCACTACTAATGAGCTGTAGAACTTCTCAAAGAAATGTCTTCCTCACCTCAAACAGCAAGCAAATCAAGTTCAGAATGACAACAGTTCCTCAATGTATTGAAGATATCTTCCCAGATCACTCTGTTTTGATAACCACTCAGTGTGGAGGGGAAAAACGCCATGTCCTGATCCAGGCCTACCTGATGACCTCTTACCCCTTCAGCAGATAGTCTACTGGGTCTGTCCCGAGCTTACTGCCTACCTGATGACCTCTTATCCCTTCAGCAAATAGTCTACAGCTGGGTCTGTCCCGAGCTCACTGCCTACCTGATGACCTCTTATCCCTTCAGCAGATAGTCTACTGGGTCTGTCCCGAGCTCACTGCCTACCTGATGACCTCTTATCCCTTCAGCAAATAGTCTACAGCTGGGTCTGTCCCGAGCTCACTGCCTACCTGATGACCTCTTACCCCTTCAGCAAATAGTCTACTGGGTCTGTCCCGAGCTCACTGCCTACCTGATGACCTCTTATCCCTTTAGCAAATAGTCTACAGCTGGGTCTGTCCCGAGCTCACTGGTGTGGGAAACTGAGGGCCAAGAATGTTTTAAACAATGTTGCTAGGGCTTCAGGCCTGACCCAAGTTGATACAAATGTGTCCAGTTCCTTGCAGACTGGCCATGCGTAGCGAATGTGATTTATAGGACATTTATTTTTAATCAAGATATTTTTTCACCTGCAGGCTGTAATGCTTATTGCATCATGATCGCAAGGTATCCCGATATCGTCTCCAACTGTACCGTTACCTGGTTAACATGTCCATTCTAGAACGCCCTTCTAACCAATCGGAAACGGGAATTCAACAATGCTGTGGTGTAATATAAATTAAAATACCTGGCACGCAGTTGGGTAGAAATGCTAAGATGAATTGGCATTCCACATGAGAAAGGTTGCAGACTCCTCGTGTAGCCTATTAACGGCCTGAGTGACCTGCCTGCTGCCAGTTTGGGGGGGGGGGGGGGGGCTTTCTATTGTGGGCTGAAAGGGCGGCAGGAAGTAGAACAGACGCCAGGTCACTGCTCGCTCACAGAAGCACACAGCGTCCGCAACGGGGGCCTGAGTCAGCAGCGAGCCGAAACTCGTTTGTAGCCTAACCATGCACTCCATTTGCTCCTAATCCATTTCCAATTGAATCAACAAATAATAACAGTAACAACCGAGTTACTAGTCCGTCCCACTGAGGCAAACAGATGCAGTCCGCTGATGTCTCTAGGGACATCACTGAGACTGGAAGAGAATGGGAGGGGACTACCATGGAGCATTTCCTTTCTTCAAACTACCAGCCATCTGCCTGAGGAAACAGACTTAGATTGACAGCGGGAGCTAACTAACAATAGCTGCAATGACTTGTTCAAAACAATAGCACAAGTCTTGGTACAGAGAAGTACGTCACAAATGGGGCGGCAGGTAGCCTGGCGGGTAGAAGCATTGGGCCAGTAACCGCAAGGTTGCCCCCGTACCTCTGATTCAGAGGGTTTGGGTTAAATGCGGGAATACGCATTCAGTTGTTCAACTGACGAGGTATCCCCCTTCCTCAAATGTACAAAACTACATAGTAAGGCTGTCCCCGACTAAAACAATCTGGGTCAACCAAGCGTAGTCTGTTCTTTTGACTAATCAATTGGTCAATTTTAAGTTTTTTTTTTTTTTTTTTTTTACATAGACACACCCTGCGGCTGAAAAAAATCAACTATAATTAGGCTTCTTTGCCTGAAGCTTTAATTAAAAATCAAGACAAATTACTAAAGAGGGAGCAAGAGATCAATATAGCTGCTGTTGCTGGCCTTGGCAGATTCTGCCACTATGTTCCTGAAGTTGGCAGTAACAGGCTACCACCAGCAGTCTCCAACCTGCTCCGTGTGGAGTGCCAAGTTATCCTACCATTTCTACTGATCTGTGTAGTTGGCAGTAAGAGGCTACCACCAGCAGTCTGCAACCGTCTCCATGTGGAGTGCCAAGTTATCCTACCATTTCTACTGATCTGTGTGCCAGTTATGATTTTCATATGCGCATTTCTGTTAGTTTCATTTATAATAAAGTCTAAATATCTCAAAATCAATATCATGTGGTTAATTAACATTTTATCTAAATAATAATGATACAAATCTAACAGCAACTTCTATTGGCAATATGTAAAAATATCCGACATAAACCCAACAAATAAGGGCCTCCCGAGTGGTGCAGCGGTCTAAGGTACTGCATCGCAGTGGAAGAGGCGTCACTACAGACCCGGGTTCAATAACGGGCTGTAGAACAACCGGCCGTGATCGGAAGTCCCATAGGGCGGCGCACAATTGGCCCAGCGTCGTCCGGGTTTGAGGACTGTTTGGCCGAGGGGTGGCTGTACTTGGCTACACACTTTGTTTTTATACAGTGGACACAGATGTTTTTGTTTTGTTGTCCAGTAAAGACTATTTAAAAAAATTGATATTAGCGACTCCTTGTGGCGGGTCGGGCTCCTGCAGGCTGACTTCGCTCACCAGTTGAACTGTGTTTCATCTGACACATTAGTTCCGGGTTAAATGGGCGTAGTTTAATTAGTGGGCTCATGTTTCGAGAACACATGACTCGACCTTCGCCTTCCCAAGCCCGTTAAGGAGTTGCAGCAATGAGAGAAGATCGAAATTGGGGAAAAGGGGGTAAAATACAAGTTATAAAAATGTATATAAAAAAATTGCAGCCCCGCAGGTAGAAAATACCGGGATAAAAATAAATATCACATTGGCTATGCATGGCCTGTCTGTAAGGATCTTGAAACATTTGGGTCTGGCCTGAAGCTTGCTAGCAAACTGGCATAAAATATTCTGGGCCCTCAGCATTCCCAGGACAGAGACACGGCTGTAGGCTATTAGAGCAAAGGATAAGAAGTCATCAGGAAGGTCTATTTTATGACAATTCCACTGGATCAGAGCAAGACATTATTTCCCCTTTCATACTGAGTGGTTATGGAAAGGGAGAGAGCTGTTTTCCTCACAAGTGTAGCCTAGGTTGTGCGCTCCCCAAACACGTGTCCCCCAAACACGTGTCCCCCAAACACGTGTCCCCCAAACACGTGTCCCCCAAACACGTGTCCCCCAAACACGTGTCCCCCAAACACGTGTCCCCCAAACACGTGTCCCCCAAACACGTGTCCCCCAAACACGTGTCCACTCCTACAATGAGAACAGCAAGACTGTAATAAAATTATATTGAATGAATTAACAGAAATTACAGTATCCAAACAAACACTGTAGATGGTAATTAATGGTCAATGTACTACTGGTGATACTGGTGGGCCATCCCAGCGTCCTCCGTCAGCCAGACAGCCGTCGGCCAGACAGCCGTCGGCCAGACAGCCGTCGGCCAGACAGCCGCCAGCCAGACAGCCGCCGGCCAGACAGCCGCCGGCCAGACAGCCGCCGGCCAGACAGCCGCCGGCCAGACAGCCAGACAGCCGCCGGCCAGACAGCCGCCGGCCAGACAGCCGCCAACCAGACAGCCGCCAACCAGACAGCCGCCAACCAGACAGCCGCCAACCAGACAGCCGCCAACCAGACAGCCGCCAACCAGACAGCCGCCAACCAGACAGCCGTCTCATGTACCACTGCTCAAAAAACAAAAAAAATAAATGTTGACCAACTGCCTATCAATTAAACAATCGACCAGTGGAATAAATGGGGTAGGACCTACAAACAGGGGGGATATAGTCCCCATAGCAGGTAATCACATTTGGACAGATGGATATTTTATCAAGTTTTAAACCCACGAAGGTCGATGTCCTGATCGCCACGGAAATTGAATAAGCATATATTTTTTTTTAAATCCCCATATAAAAGTGTCAGTTTAAGCTAGTGATATGTTTCTGTGCACCGGCTGGGTCTCAATCCATCGCATCTGCCGATGTCGTATTCCCGCAGCGGAAAGAGAGCGGTGTTTATCAGACCAAAATCATCTGGTTTTATTTGACCTATGAAGAATTGTTTTTCTCTCTCTCTCTCTCTCGAGTACAAGTCAGGGATGTGAACATGTTGTTGAACTGCTTTAGTAGAGGACATTTCATAATAGCAGAGAAACTGCCAGAGGAAAGTCAGTCCGTTGAATCAACTTACGTAACCCTACCAGCAGCGACTTGCATGAGGACAAAGGCCTGTTTCAAATTCCCTGGCCCAGTAAGAGACGTACAGAACATGTGAGGGTCCCAAACGGAACCCTTTTCCCTACATAGTGCACTCCCTTTGACCAGAGCCCTATGAGTCTGGGTCAAAAGTAGTGCACGATATAGCAGATTGGCTACTTCCCAAATGGCACCCTGTGTGAGATCTTTTTTTTTTTTTTTTTTACATAAACACCACCCCTCCCTGGTTCCCTGTGCCTCCCTCTCAACACCCCCCCCCCCCCCCCCTCCCACCTCACTGGTTCCCTGTGCCTCCCTGGTTCCCTGTTCCTCCCTCTCAACACCCACCCCCCCCCCCCCCCCCCGTTCCCTGTTCCTCCCTCTCAACACCCCCCCCCCCCCCCCCCCCGGTTCCCTGTTCCTCCCTGGTTCCCTGTTCCTCTCTGGTTCCCTGTTCCTCCCTCTCAACAACCCCCCCCCCCCCCCTCTGGTTCCCTGTTCCTCCTGGTTCCCTGTGCCTCCCTGGTTCCCTGTTCCTCCCTCTCATCACCTCCCCCCCCTCCCCCCCCTGGTTCCCTGTGCCTCCCTCTCAACCCCCCCCCTCCCTGGTTCCCTGTTCCTCCCTGGTTCCCTGTTCCTCCCTGGTTCCCTGTTCCTCCCTCTCAACACCCCCCCCCCCCTCCCTCTCACAGCTACCATTTAAATATCACACTGGCTACAGGGCACACCACATCTCACAGCTACCATTTAAATAACACTGGCTACGGGGCACACCATATCTCACAGCTACCATTTAAATAACACACTGGCTACAGGACACACCACATCTCACAGCTACCATTTAAATAACACACTGGCTACAGGGCACACCACATCTCACAGCTACCATTTAAATAACACACTGGCTACAGGGCACACCACATCTCACAGCTACCATTTAAAACACACTGGCTACAGGACACCCCACATCTCACAGCTACCATTTAAATAACACACTGGCTACAGGACACACCACATCTCACAGCTACCATTTAAATAACACTGGCTACAGGACACCCCACATCTCACAGCTACCATTTAAAACACACTGGCTACAGGGCACACCACATCTCACAGCTACCATTTAAATAACACTGGCTACAGGGCACACCACATCTCACAGCTACCATTTAAATAACACTGGCTACAGGGCACACCACATCTCACAGCTACCATTTAAATAACACTGGCTACAGGGCACACCACATCTCACAGCTACCATTTAAATAACACACTGGCTACAGGGCACACCACATCTCACAGCTACCATTTAAATAACACACTGGCTACAGGGCACACCACATCTCACAGCTACCATTTAAATAACACACTGGCTACAGGGCACACCACATCTCACAGCTACCATTTAAATAACACACTGGCTACAGGGCACACCACATCTCACAGCTAACATTTAAATAACACACTGGCTACAGGGCACACCACATCTCACAGCTACCATTTAAAAAACACACTGGCTACAGGGCACACCACATCTCACAGCTACCATTTAAATAACACACTGGCTACAGGGCACACCACATCTCACAGCTACCATTTAAATAACACACTGGCTACAGGGCACACCACATCTCACAGCTACCATTTAAATAACACACTGGCTACAGGGCACACCACATCTCACAGCTACCATTTAAATAACACACTGGCTACAGGGCACACCACATCTCACAGCTACCATTTAAATAACACACTGGCTACAGGGCACACCACATCTCACAGCTAACATTTAAATAACACACTGGCTACAGGGCACACCACATCTCACAGCTACCATTTAAAAAACACACTGGCTACAGGGCACACCACATCTCACAGCTACCATTTAAATAACACACTGGCTACAGGGCACACCACATCTCACAGCTACCATTTAAATAACACACGGGCTACAGGGCACACCACATCTCACAGCTACCATTTAAATAACACACTGGCTACAGGGCACACCACATCTCACAGCTACCATTTAAATAGCACACTGGCTACAGGGCACACCACATCTCACAGCTACCATTTAAATAACACACTGGCTACAGGGCACACCACATCTCACAGCTACCATTTAAATAACACACTGGCTACAGGGCACACCACATCTCACAGCTACCATTTAAATAACACTGGCTACAGGACACACCACATCTCACAGCTACCATTTAAATAACACACTGGCTACAGGGCACACCACATCTCACAGCTACCATTTAAATAACACACTGGCTACAGGGCACACCACATCTCACAGCTACCATTTAAATAACACACTGGCTACAGGGCACACCACATCTCACAGCTACCATTTAAATAACACACTGGCTACAGGGCACACCACATCTCACAGCTAACATTTAAATAACACACTGGCTACAGGGCACACCACATCTCACAGCTACCATTTAAAAAACACACTGGCTACAGGGCACACCACATCTCACAGCTACCATTTAAATAACACACTGGCTACAGGGCACACCACATCTCACAGCTACCATTTAAATAACACACGGGCTACAGGGCACACCACATCTCACAGCTACCATTTAAATAACACACTGGCTACAGGGCACACCACATCTCACAGCTACCATTTAAATAACACTGGCTACAGGGCACACCACATCTCACAGCTACCATTTAAATAACACACTGGCTACAGGGCACACCACATCTCACAGCTACCATTTAAATAACACACTGGCTACAGGGCACACCACATCTCACAGCTACCATTTAAATAACACTGGCTACAGGACACACCACATCTCACAACTACCATTTAAATAACACACTGGCTACAGGACACACCACATCTCACAGCTACCATTTAAATAACACACTGACTACAGGGCACACCACATCACACAGCTACCATTTAAATAACACACTGGCTACAGGACACACCACATCTCACAGCTACCATTTAAATAACACACTGGCTACAGGGCACACCACGTAGTGATGACCACATCTCACAGCTACCACAACAGACAGAGGCAGCAACAAGCTATGCCAAAATAGTCAAATCAAACATACCTAACCGCTTCCAATCTGCCCGGAGTCTACCCACTCGGCGTAGATATTTCCCAACAGTCTGAAGGGAAATTGTGTATTGTGTGTACATGGCTGACGAAACACAAGGAGTATCTCGAGATGCAATCCCAACCGCCCCCCCCCCTATTCCCTACATAGTGAGTACTGTACTAAACGGGATACCATTTGGGACGCAGCTCAGGGCTAGTTTTCCCAGGTAGCAGAGAATGTGCAGTCAAAATGGTCTCCAGTCCCTAAGTTTAGCTCCAGTCTAAGCCTTGTTGTTGATATCCAAACCTCTGACGCCCCAACAACATTAACAAGGTGCTGTAGACTAACAGAAGTTGGAGGGGGGGGGGGGGGGGGGGGGGGGGGGGGCAGAAATTGGAGGGGGGGCAGAGAGCAGTACCTTGACAGCATATTCCTTCTGGGTGATGAGGTTGATGCAGGTCTGGACGACAGCATAGGCCCCCTCGCCCAGCACCTCCATCTGCAGCACGTAAACATCTGGTGACAAAATATTAACATGGCCGCTATCAAAACGCAGCTTCGCACACTATGTACAGTGCATTCGGAAAGTATTCAGACCCTTTACAAATTACATTACAGCTTTATTCAATTGATGAAATTACACCCCCCCCCCCCCCCTCACCAATCTACACAATATTGTACCCGTAATGACTAACGATAATTTATTACAAATACAAAACCTTATATACATAAGTATTCAGACCCTTTGCTATGAGACTTGAAAATGAGCCGCCCGGCCAAACTGAGCAATCGGGGGAGAAAGGACTTGTCAGGGAGGTGACCAAGAACTCGATGGTCACTCTGACAGAGCTCCAGAGTTCCTCTGTGGAGATGGGAGAACCTTCCAGAAGGACAACCATCTCTGCAGCACTCCACCAATCAGGCCTTTATGGTAGAGTGGCCAAAAGGAAGCCACTCCTCAGTAAAAGGCACATGACGGCCCTCTTGGAGTTTGCCAAAAGGCACCTAAAGGACTCAGACCATGAGAAACAAGATTCTCTGGTCTGATGAAACCAAGATTGAACTCTTTGGCATGATTGCCAAGCGTCACATCTGGAGGAAACCTGACACCATCCCTACGGTGAAACATGGTGGTGGCAGCATCATGCTATGGGGATGTTTTTCAGCGGCAAGGACTTGGAGACTAGTCAGGATCGAGGGAAAGATGAACGGAGCAAACTACAGAGGTCCTTGATGAAAACCTGCTCCAGAGCTCAGACTGGGGGCGAAGATCCACCTTCCAACAGGACAACGACCATAAGCACACAGCCAAGGCAATACAGGAGTGGCTTCGGGACAATTCTCTGTCCTTGAGTTGCCCAACCAGAGCCCAGACTTGAACCCGATCCAACATTTGACAGAGCTTGAGGAGATCTGCAGAGAAGAATGGGAAAAACTCCCCAAATACAGGTGTGCCAAGCTTGTAGCGTCATACCCAAGAAGACTCGAGGCTGTAATCGCTGCTAAAGGTGCTTCAACAAAGTACTGAGTAAAGGGTCTGAATACTTATGGAAATGTGATATTTTTTTGCTTTGTCATTATGGGGTATTGTGTGTAGATTGACCAGGGAAATTAATCTGTAACGTAACAAAATGGACAACGTCAAGGGTTCTGAGTACTTTCCAAATGCACGGTACATAAAATCCAAGTCATTTATTGGGTAAGAAGGCACAGTGACGCCGAAACATTGGAGGTTACCCAATAAATTACTGGGAGATATACACAGAGATAAACTTTTTTATAGCTTACAGTTTATTTGCCATTAGTTAGCACCTTGTCTCTGGGTGCGCGTTAACTCATGCTCTTTATTAAAATAATATTGAAGTAAAATGCTCTTTAATTATTAGTTTTATTACTTAACCAACAATGCAATTTTAAGAAAAAATTGTGTTAAGGGCTTGTAAGTCAGCATTTCACTGTGAGGTCTACTACACCTGTTGTATTCAGCATTTCACTGTAAGGTCTACTACACCTGTTGTATTCAGCATTTCACTGTGAGGTCTACTACACCTGTTGTATTCAGCATTTCACTGTGAGGTCTACTACACCTGTTGTATTCAGCATTTCACTGAGAGGTCTACTACACCTGTTGTATTCAGCATTTCACTGTAAGGTCTACTACACCTGTTGTATTCAGCATTTCACTGTGAGGTCTACTACACCTGTTGTATTCAGCATTTCACTGTGAGGTCTACTACACCTGTTGTATTCAGCATTTCACTGTAAGGTCTACTACACCTGTTGTATTCAGCATTTCACTGTAAGGTCTACTACACCTGTTCTATTTAACATTTCACTGTGAGGTCTACTACACCTGTTGTATTCAGCATTTCACTGTGAGGTCTACTACACCTGTTGTATTCAGCATTTCACTGTGAGGTCTACTACACCTGTTGTATTCGGCATTTCACTATGAGGTCTACTACACCTGTTGTATTCAGCATTTCACTGTAAGGTCTACTACACTTGTTGTATTCAGCATTTCACTGTGAGGTCTACTACACCTGTTGTATTCAGCATTTCACTGTAAGGTCTACTACACCTGTTGTATTCAGCATTTCACTGTGAGGTCTACTACACCTGCTGTATTCAGCATTTCACTGTGAGGTCTACTACACCTGTTGTATTCACCATTTCACTGTGAGGTCTACTGCACCTGTTGTATTCAGCATTTCACTGTGAGGTCTACTACACCTGTTGTATTCAGCATTTCACTGTGAGGTCTACTACACCTGTTGTATTCAGCATTTCACTGTGAGGTCTACTACACCTGTTGTATTCAGCATTTCACTGTGAGGTCTACTACACCTGTTGTATTCAGCATTTCACTGTGAGGTCTACTACACCTGTTGTATTCAGCATTTCACTGTAAGGTCTACTGCACCTGTTGTATTCAGCATTTCACTGTGAGGTCTACTACACCTGTTGTATTCAGCATTTCACTGTGAGGTCTACTACACCTGTTGTATTCAGCATTTCACTGTGAGGTCTACTACACCTGTTGTATTCAGCATTTCACTGTGAGGTCTACTACACCTGTTGTATTCAACATTTCACTGTGAGGTCTACTACACCTGTTGTATTCAGTATTTCACTGTGAGGTCTACTACACCTGTTGTATTCAACATTTCACTGTGAGGTCTACTACACCTGTTGTATTCAGCATTTCACTGTAAGGTCTACTACACCTGTTGTATTCTTCATTTCACTGTAAGGTCTACTACACCTGTTGTATTCAACATTTCACTGTGAGGTCTACTCCACCTGTTGTATTCAGCATTTCACTGTGAGGTCTACTACACCTGTTGTATTCAGCATTTCACTGTGAGGTCTACTACACCTGTTGTATTCAGCATTTCACTGTAAGGTCTACTACACCTGTTGTATTCAGCATTTCACTGTAAGGTCTACTACACCTGTTGTATTCAGCATTTCACTGTAAGGTCTACTACACCTGTTGTATTCAGCATTTCACTGTAAGGTCTACTACACTTGTTGTATTCAGCATTTCACTGTGAGGTCTACTACACCTGTTGTATTCGGCATTTCACTGTGAGGTCTACTACACCTGTTGTATTCAGCATTTCACTGTAAGGTCTACTACACCTGTTGTATTCAGCATTTCACTGTGAGGTCTACTGCACCTGTTGTATTCAGCATTTCACTGTGAGGTCTACTACACCTGTTGTATTCAGCATTTCACTGTGAGGTCTACTACACCTGTTGTATTCAGCATTTCACTGTGAGGTCTACTACACCTGTTGAATTCAGCTTTTCACTTTGAGGTCTACTACACCTGTTGTATTCAGCATTTCACTGTAAGGTCTACTGCACCTGTTGTATTCAGCATTTCACTGTGAGGTCTACTACACCTGTTGTATTCAGCATTTCACTGTGTGGTCTACTACACCTGTTGTATTCAGCATTTCACTGTAAGGTCTACTGCACCTGTTGTATTCAGCATTTCACTGTGAGGTCTACTACACTTGTTGTATTCAGCATTTCACTGTGTGGTCTACTACACCTGTTGTATTCAGCATTTCAGTGTGAGGTCTACTACACCTGTTGTATTCAGCATTTCACTGTAAGGTCTACTACACCTGTTGTATTCAGCATTTCACTGTGTGGTCTACTACACCTGTTGTATTCAGCATTTCACTGTGAGGTCTACTACACCTGTTGTACTCAGCATTTCACTGTGAGGTCTACTACACCTGTTGTATTCAGCATTTCACTGTGAGGTCTACTACACCTGTTGTATTCAGCATTTCACTGTAAGGTCTACTACACCTGTTGTATTCAGCATTTCACTGTGAGGTCTACTATACCTGTTGTATTCAGCATTTCACTGTGAGGTCTACTACACCTGTTGTATTCAGCATTTCACTGTAAGGTCTACTACACCTGTTGTATTCAGCATTTCACTGTGAGGTCTACTACACCTGTTGTATTCAACATTTCACTGTGAGGTCTACTACACCTGTTGTATTCAGCATTTCACTGTGAGGTCTACACCTGTTGTATTCAGCATTTCACTGTGAGGTCTACTACACCTGTTGTATTCAGCATTTCACTGTAAGGTCTACTACACCTGTTGTATTCAACATTTCACTGTGAGGTCTACTACACCTGTTGTATTCAGCATTTCACTGTGAGGTCTACACCTGTTGTATTCAGCATTTCACTGTGAGGTCTACTACACCTGTTGTATTCAGCATTTCACTGTGAGGTCTACTACACCTGTTGTATTCAGCATTTCACTGTGAGGTCTACTACACCTGTTGTATTCAGCATTTCACTGTGAGGTCTACTACACCTGTTGTATTCAGCATTTCACTGTGAGGTCTACTACACCTGTTGTATTCAGCATTTCACTGTGAGGTCTACTACACCTGTTGTATTCAGCATTTCACTGTGAGGTCTACTACACCTGTTGTATTCGGCGCATGTGACAAATAAAATTGAATCTGACAAAAAACCACAAATAAGCATATTTCATGAAGGATGCTCGAGATAAAAGCTAGTCTGTTTGGTACGTTAGTTAAATGTAAAGGTTGAGGACTGATCGGGGCAACACACATGGATGTATACGATTGGGATTATTATATATATTATATAGTTATATATTATATAGCTCGGCTGCTTTCATTAGACAGTGGATAATCATTTAAAACTTATTTTCTAGTGACTTGCCTTGGAATCGCCCGGTGAAGCTGTCGGTGGCCCTGCATCTCTTCTTCTTCTTCTTGTTGGTCCTCTTCTTGGCATCTGGGATGTCAATAGGCTGGCTGGCTGGCATGTCTAAGGAGGGAGGAGGATAAGAGATGAGGGACATTGTGCAAACAAGGTCGACAGTTGATGGCATACATCCAGAGTCACAGGCCAGCTGGTTGAGTGTCTTTGGACGAGAGAGAGAGAGAGAGAACGAGGACAGAATTGAGACGGCACCACAACACATCCTGGGTACAGAACGGGAGAGCGGTCACTAAAGTGGGTCGCGGTGCAGCGGTTCTAGGACCGGAAAGAACCGGAACACTGCTCTCGGATCAGCTTTTCTCCAGTAAAATCTTTCCTAAGCATTTGAAATCATTTCACAATACTGACGACAGATCAGCTCATAGAAAGATATGACCACCTAATGGCTTCAAATACTGTGTCTTATTATATAGGCCTGAAGCCCTCTGGCACCGTCGGCGCCTATAGCCCATTGGCATCGTCGCCGCCTATAGCCCACTGGCATCGTCGCCGCCTATAGCCCACTGGCATCGTCGCCGCCTATAGCCCACTGGCGCTGCCGCCTATAGCCCACTGTAATCGCCGCCTATAGCCCACTGGCATCGTCGCCGCCTACAGCCCACTGGCATCGCCGCCTATAGCCCACTGGCGCTGCCGCCTATAGCCCACTGTAATCGCCGCCTATAGCCCACTGTAATCGCCGCCTATAGCCCACTGGCGCCGCCGCCTATAGCCCACTGGCGCCGCCGCCTATAGCCCACTGTAATCGCCGCCTATAGCCCACTGTCATCGCCGCCTATAGCCCATTGGCATCGCCGCCTATAGCCCACTGGCATCGCCGCCTATAGCCCACTGTAATCGCCGCCTATAGCCCACTGGCATCGTCGCCGCCTATAGCCCACTGGCATCGTCGCCGCCTATAGCCCACTGGCATCGTCGCCGCCTATAGCCCACTGGCATCGCCGCCGCCTATAGCCCACTGGCATCGCCGCCTATAGCCCACTGGCGCTGCCGCCTATAGCCCACTGGCGCTGCCGCCTATAGCCCACTGGCGCTGCCGCCTATAGCCCACTGGCATCGTCGCCTATAGCCCACTGTAATCGCCGCCTATAGCCCACTGGCGCTGCCGACTATAGCCCACTGGCGCTGCCGCCTATAGCCCACTGGCATCGCCGCCTATAGCCCACTGGCGCTGCCGCCTATAGCCCACTGTAATCGCCGCCTATAGCCCACTGGCGCTGCCGCCTATAGCCCACTGTCATCGCCGCCTATAGCCCACTGTCATCGCCGCCTATAGCCCACTGTCACCGCCGCCTATAGCCCACTGTCACCGCCGCCTATAGCCCACTGTCACCGCCGCCTATAGCCCACTGTCACCGCCGCCTATAGCCCACTGGCATCGTCGCCGCCTATAGCCCACTGGCATCGTCGCCGCCTATAGCCCACTGGCATCGTCGCCGCCTATAGCCCACTGGCATCGTCGCCGCCTATAGCCCACTGGCATCGTCGCCGCCTATAGCCCACTGGCATCGTCGCCGCCTATAGCCCACTGGCATCGTCGCCGCCTATAGCCCACTGGCATCGTCGCCGCCTATAGCCCACTGGCATCGTCGCCGCCTATAGCCCACTGGCATCGTCGCCGCCTATAGCCCACTGGCATCGTCGCCGCCTATAGCCCACTGGCATCGTCGCCGCCTATAGCCCACTGGCATCGTCGCCGCCTATAGCCCACTGGCATCGTCGCCGCCTATAGCCCACTGGCATCGTCGCCGCCTATAGCCCACTGGCATCGTCGCCGCCTATAGCCCACTGGCATCGTCGCCGCCTATAGCCCACTGGCATCGTCGCCGCCTATAGCCCACTGGCATCGTCGCCGCCTATAGCCCACTGGCATCGTCGCCGCCTATAGCCCACTGGCATCGTCGCCGCCTATAGCCCACTGGCATCGTCGCCGCCTATAGCCCACTGGCATCGCCGCCTATAGCCCACTGGCATCGCCGCCTATAGCCCACTGGCATCGCCGCCTATAGCCCACTGGCATCGCCGCCTATAGCCCACTGGCGCTGCCGCCTATAGCCCACTGGCGCTGCCGCCTATAGCCCACTGGCATCGCCGCCTATAGCCCACTGGCATCGCCGCCAATAGCCCACTGTAATCGCCGCCTATAGCCCACTGGCATCGTCGCCGCCTATAGCCCACTGGCATCGTCGCCGCCTATAGCCCACTGGCATCGTCGCCGCCTATAGCCCACTGGCATCGTCGCCGCCTATAGCCCACTGGCGCTGCCGCCTATAGCCCACTGGCGCTGCCGCCTATAGCCCACTGGCATCGCCGCCTATAGCCCACTGTCATCGCCGCCTATAGCCCACTGTCATCGCCGCCTATAGCCCACTGGCATCGCCGCCTATAGCCCACTGTCATCGCCGCCTATAGCCCACTGTCATCGCCGCCTATAGCCCACTGTCATCGCCGCCTATAGCCCACTGTCATCGCCGCCTATAGCCCACTGTCACCGCCGCCTATAGCCCACTGTAACCGCCGCCTATAGCCCACTGTAATCGCCGCCTATAGCCCACTGGCATCGTCGCCGCCTATAGCCCACTGGCATCGTCGCCGCCTATAGCCCACTGGCATCGCCGCCTATAGCCCACTGGCGCTGCCACCTATAGCCCACTGGCGCTGCCGCCTATAGCCCACTGGCGCTGCCGCCTATAGCCCACTGGCATCGCCGCCTATAGCCCACTGTAATCGCCGCCTATAGCCCACTGGCATCGTCGCCGCCTATAGCCCACTGGCATCGTCGCCGCCTATAGCCCACTGGCATCGTCGCCGCCTATAGCCCACTGGCATCGTCGCCGCCTATAGCCCACTGGCATCGTCGCCGCCTATAGCCCACTGGCATCGTCGCCGCCTATAGCCCACTGGCATCGTCGCCGCCTATAGCCCACTGTAATCGCCGCCTATAGCCCACTGTAATCGCCGCCTATAGCCCACTGGCATCGCCGCCTATAGCCCACTGGCATCGCCGCCTATAGCCCACTGGCATCGCCGCCTATAGCCCACTGTAATCGCCGCCTATAGCCCACTGGCATCGTCGCCGCCTATAGCCCACTGGCGCTGCCGCCTATAGCCCACTGTCATCGTCAGCGCCTATAGCCCACTGTCATCGTCAGCGCCTATAGCCCACTGGCATCGCCGCCTATAGCCCACTGGCATCGCCGCCTATAGCCCACTGGCATCGCCGCCTATAGCCCACTGGCATCGTCGCCGCCTATAGCCCACTGGCATCGTCGCCGCCTATAGCCCACTGGCGCTGCCGCCTATAGCCCACTGGCATCGCCGCCTATAGCCCACTGTCATCGTCAGCGCCTATAGCCCACTGGCGCCGCCGCCTATAGCCCACTGGCATCGCCGCCTATAGCCCACTGGCATCGCCGCCTATAGCCCACTGGCATCGCCGCCTATAGCCCACTGTAATCGCCGCCTATAGCCCACTGGCATCGTCGCCTATAGCCCACTGGCATCGCCGCCTATAGCCCACTGGCGCTGCCGCCTATAGCCCACTGGCATCGTCAGCGCCTATAGCCCACTGGCATCGTCAGCGCCTATAGCCCACTGGCATCGTCAGCGCCTATAGCCCACTGGCATCGTCAGCGCCTATAGCCCACTGGCATCGTCAGCGCCTATAGCCCACTGGCATCGTCAGCGCCTATAGCCCACTGGCGCTGCCGCCTATAGCCCACTGGCATCGCCGCCTATAGCCCACTGGCATCGTCAGCGCCTATAGCCCACTGGCGCTGCCGCCTATAGCCCACTGGCATCGCCGCCTATAGCCCACTGGCATCGCCGCCTATAGCCCACTGGCGCTGCCGCCTATAGCCCACTGGCATCGCCGCCTATAGCCCACTGGCATCGCCGCCTATAGCCCACTGTAATCGCCGCCTATAGCCCACTGGCATCGTCGCCTATAGCCCACTGGCATCGCCGCCTATAGCCCACTGGCGCTGCCGCCTATAGCCCACTGGCATCGTCAGCGCCTATAGCCCACTGGCATCGTCAGCGCCTATAGCCCACTGGCATCGTCAGCGCCTATAGCCCACTGGCATCGTCAGCGCCTATAGCCCACTGGCATCGTCAGCGCCTATAGCCCACTGGCATCGTCAGCGCCTATAGCCCACTGGCATCGTCAGCGCCTATAGCCCACTGGCATCGTCAGCGCCTATAGCCCACTGGCATCGTCAGCGCCTATAGCCCACTGGCATCGTCAGCGCCTATAGCCCACTGGCATCGTCGCCGCCTATAGCCCACTGGCATCGTCGCCGCCTATAGCCCACTGGCATCGTCGCCGCCTATAGCCCACTGGCATCGCCAGCGCCTATAGCCCACTGGCATCGCCGCCTATAGCCCACTGGCATCGCCGCCTATAGCCCACTGGCATCGTCAGCGCCTATAGCCCACTGGCATCGTCAGCGCCTATAGCCCACTGGCATCGTCAGCGCCTATAGCCCACTGGCATCGTCAGCGCCTATAGCCCACTGGCATCGTCAGCGCCTATAGCCCACTGGCATCGTCAGCGCCTATAGCCCACTGGCATCGTCAGCGCCTATAGCCCACTGGCATCGTCAGCGCCTATAGCCCACTGGCATCGTCAGCGCCTATAGCCCACTGGCATCGTCAGCGCCTACAGCCCACTGGCATCGTCAGCGCCTACAGCCCACTGGCATCGTCAGCGCCTATAGCCCACTGGCATCGCCAGCGCCTATAGCCCACTGGCATCGCCAGCGCCTATAGCCCACTGGCATCGTCAGCGCCTATAGCCCACTGGCATCGTCAGCGCCTATAGCCCACTGGCATCGTCAGCGCCTATAGCCCACTGGCATCGTCAGCGCCTATAGCCCACTGGCATCGTCAGCGCCTATAGCCCACTGGCATCGTCAGCGCCTATAGCCCACTGGCATCGTCAGCGCCTATAGCCCACTGGCATCGCCGCCTATAGCCCACTGGCATCTTCAGCGCCTATAGCCCACTGGCATCGTCAGCGCCTATAGCCCACTGGCATCGTCAGCGCCTATAGCCCACTGGCATCGTCAGCGCCTATAGCCCACTGGCATCGTCAGCGCCTATAGCCCACTGGCATCGTCAGCGCCTATAGCCCACTGGCATCGCCGCCTATAGCCCACTGGCATCGCCGCCTATAGCCCACTGGCGCCGCCGCATAGCCCACTGGCGCCGCCGCCTATAGCCCACTGGCATCGTCAGCGCCTATAGCCCACTGGCATCGTCAGCGCCTATAGCCCACTGGCATCGTCGCCGCCTATAGCCCACTGGCATCGCCGCCTATAGCCCACTGGCATCGCCGCCTATAGCCCACTGGCATCGCCGCCTATAGCCCACTGGCATCGCCGCCTATAGCCCACTGGCATCGCCGCCTATAGCCCACTGGCATCGCCGCCTATAGCCCACTGGCATCGCCGCCTATAGCCCACTGGCATCGCCGCCTATAGCCCACTGGCATCGCCGCCTATAGCCCACTGGCATCGCCGCCTATAGCCCACTGGCATCTCGTTTTGCATCAATTGTGCAGAGATATGACAACGTTGTATTTGTGGTCAACTTTGTTCTGAAGTGATCATTGGTCACAGAGACAGACTTCTAACTTCTTCGTTCTGTTTGTGGTCTGCGGCAGGCGTTAGAGAACAAGCCTTTTCAATGTTAATTAACGATGGTTTTGGGGAAACCGGGCAGAGATATAACGACGCTCCTACGAAGACTAACGATGGATTTATCCTTACTGTGGTTCTGGGGAAACCAGGCCCAGGGAGAGTTGTGACGGTGGTTTTGAGGAAACCGGGCCCGGGGAGAGATGTGACGGTGGTTTTGAGGAAACCGGGCCCGGGGAGAGTTGTGACGGTGGTTTTGAGGAAACCGGGCCCAGGGAGAGTTGTGACGGTGGTTTTGAGGAAACCGGGCCCGGGGAGAGTTGTGACGGTGGTTTTGAGGAAACCGGGCCCAGGGAGAGTTGTGACGGTGGTTTTGAGGAAACCGGGCCTGGGGAGAGTTGTGACGGTGGTTCTGGGGAAACCGGGCCCGGGGAGAGTTGTGACGGTGGTTCTGGGGAAACCGGGCCCGGGCAGAGTTGTGATGGTGGTTTTGGGGAAACCGGGCCCGGGGAGAGTTGTGACGGTGGTTCTGGGGAAACCGGGCCCAGGCAGAGTTGTGATGGTGGTTTTGGGGAAACCGGGCCCGGGGAGAGTTGTGACGGTGGTTTTGAGGAAACCGGGCCCAGGGAGAGTTGTGACGGTGGTTTTGAGGAAACCGGGCCCAGGGAGAGTTGTGACGGTGGTTTTGAGGAAACCGGGCCCGGGGAGAGTTGTGACGGTGGTTTTGAGGAAACCGGGCCCGGGGAGAGTTGTGACGGTGGTTCTGGGGAAACCGGGCCCGGGGAGAGTTGTGACGGTGGTTCTGGGGAAACCGGGCCCGGGGAGAGTTGTGACGGTGGTTCTGGGGAAACCGGGCCCGGGGAGAGTTGTGACGGTGGTTCTGGGGAAACCGGGCCCAGGCAGAGTTGTGATGGTGGTTTTGGGGAAACCGGGCCCGGGGAGAGTTGTGACGGTGGTTCTGGGGAAACCGGGCCCGGGGAGAGTTGTGACGGTGGTTCTGGGGAAACCGGGCTTAGGCAGAGTTGTGATGGTGGTTTTGGGGAAACCGGGCCCGGGGAGAGTTGTGACGGTGGTTCTGGGGAAACCGGGCCCGGGGAGAGTTGTGACGGTGGTTCTGGGGAAACCGGGCCCAGGCAGAGTTGTGACGGTGGTTTTGGGAAACCGGGCCCGGGGAGAGTTGTGACGGTGGTTTTGAGGAAACCGGGCCCAGGGAGAGTTGTGACGGTGGTTTTGAGGAAACCGGGCCCAGGGAGAGTTGTGACGGTGGTTTTGAGGAAACCGGGCCCGGGGAGAGTTGTGACGGTGGTTCTGGGGAAACCGGGCCCGGGGAGAGTTGTGACGGTGGTTCTGGGGAAACCGGGCCCGGGGAGAGTTGTGACGGTGGTTCTGGGGAAACCGGGCCCAGGCAGAGTTGTGATGGTGGTTTTGGGGAAACCGGGCCCGGGGAGAGTTGTGACGGTGGTTCTGGGGAAACCGGGCCCAGGCAGAGTTGTGATGGTGGTTTTGGGGAAACCGGGCCCGGGGAGAGTTGTGACGGTGGTTCTGGGGAAACCGGGCCCGGGGAGAGTTGTGACGGTGGTTCTGGGGAAACCGGGCTTAGGCAGAGTTGTGATGGTGGTTTTGGGGAAACCGGGCCCGGGGAGAGTTGTGACGGTGGTTCTGGGGAAACCGGACCCGGGGAGAGTTGTGACGGTGGTTCTGTTATCAGGCAGATGAAAGCAGCAGAGGTAGTATATGATATGCCAGCATAGTGATGATATCCTCATAGCAAGGTTACTACGAGTCAGATGGCCCCTATGTGTGTGTGTGTGTGTGTGTGTGTGTGTGTGTGTGTTAAAATCAAATCAGAAACAGTAAATCCCAAATCAAAAGGGGCTTTGATGCCAGGAACTTACCAGGTCTTGGGGGAAAATCTAAATGTAAGTTTGACTCGTGGAGACTGGAGTCTGTTTTGGTGTAATCTTCAGAATTGAAAGGGTTTTGGACCTAAGGGAGGAACAGAACAGAAACAGACAAGGCTTTGAGTTTGACACAGCCTAGAGGAGAGTCATTCACATCACAAGGCCATATGAAGCCACAGGAAAGACTAAACATGGCTCCACGGGCCAATGAACTGATTTAGTCCAAACCAACTCCTCTTCAGACCCTGGCTGACCTCCAGGTTAAACATAACATCCCTTCACCTGACGGGCCAAGGAACTGATATAGTCCAAACCAATTCCTCCTCAGACCCTGGCTGACCTCCAGGTTAAACATAACATCCCTTCACCTGACGGGCCAAGGAACTGATATAGTCCAAACCAATTCCTCCTCAGACCCTGGCTGACCTCCAGGTTAAACGTAACATCCCTTCGACTGACGGGCCAATGACTAACCTACCCGCTAACAGGTTCTGTGACAGGGGGGGGGGGGGGGTGGGTCAATGACTAACCTACCCGCTAACAGGTTCTGTGACAGGGGGGGGGGGGGCAATGACTAACCTACCCGCTAACAGGTTCTGTGACAGGGGGGGGGGGGGGGGCAATGACTAACCTACCCGCTAACAGGTTCTGTGACGGGGGGGGGGGGGGGGGGGGCCAATGACTAACCTACCCGCTAACAGGTTCTGTGACGGGGGGGGGGGGGGGGGGGCCAATGACTAACCTAGCCGCTAACAGGTTCTGTGACGGGGGGGGGGGGGGGGGGGGGCCAATGACTAACCTACCCGCTAACAGGTTCTGTGACAGGGGGGGGGGGGGGGGGGGCAATGACTAACCTACCTGCTAAAAGGTTCTGTGACAGGGGGGGGGGGGGGGGGGGCAATGACTAACCTACCCGCTAACAGGTTCTGTGACAGGGGGGGGGGGGCAATTACTAACCTACTCCTTGACAGGTTCTGTGACAGGGGGGGGGGGGGGGGGGGGTACGGGTTAATGACTAACCTACCCGCTAAAAGGTTCTGTTATAGGATGGGTGGGGGGGTTACGGGCCAATGACTAACCTACCCGCTAAAAGGTTCTGTTACAGGATGGGTGGGGGTGGGGGGTACGGGTTAATGACTAACCTACCCGCTAAAAGGTTCTGTTACAGGATGGGTGGGGGTGGGGGGTGGGGTGGGGGGGTACGGGTTAATGACTAACCTACCCGCTAAAAGGTTCTGTTACAGGATGGGTGGGGGTGGGGGTACGGGTTAATGACTAACCTACCCGCTAAAAGGTTCTGTTATAGGATGGGTGGGGGTGGGGGTTGGGGTGGGGGGGTACGGGCCAATGACTAACCTACCCGCTAAAAGGTTCTGTTACAGGATGGGTGGGGGTGGGGGGTGGGGTGGGGGGGGTACGGGTTAATGACTAACCTACCCGCTAAAAGGTTCTGTTACAGGATGGGTGGGGGTGGGGGGTGGGGGTACGGGTTAATGACTAACCTACCCGCTAAAAGGTTCTGTTATAGGATGGGTGGGGGTGGGGGTTGGGGTGGGGGGGTACGGGCCAATGACTAACCTACCTGCTAAAAGGTTCTGTGACAGGGTGAGGGGGGGGGGTTCACTGAGCAGGGAACAATAAACTATTAAGAGCAGTTTGATGCTACCCCCCACCCCCCCAACCAGAGTGCCCTTAGCTCATGGGAAAAGGCCACACTCGAGTTGCACTTGAATAATTCCCACAGTGATTCGCTAGGCCAGCTAAGCTATAAAACCACAAACTATTGCTGACTTTGATATATGGGAAGCAATTGATATGGTGAAAACAATGTGTGGGGAAGCAGAGGCACAGAAACTCACAATCAATACCTTTGTCAGAAATCATAAATTCTTAATTTAATAGTTATTGCTAGCAATCAAGAGGAAACCGAACGACTCAAACTCCCAGTGTATGCTGTCCAAACGGACTTTTGCTGTGAGGGCCGAAATGCCCATGCATTGACCTTTGTTTGCTGTGAGGGCCGAAATGCCCATGCATTGACCTTTGTTATACAACATGTATTTTTTAGTTATGTTAATGAATAGTTATTTGGTCAGAATATGTGAGTGTCAGAAAAATATCCGGACGTTGTGGGAAAAAGATGCTACATTAGCACAATGTATAACCACTGATTTCAGCTCTAAATATGCACATTTTCGAACAAAACATAAGTGTATGTATAACCTGATGTTATAAGACTGTCATCTGATGAAGCTTATCAAGGTTAGTCAAAAATTATAGATATTTTGCTGGTTTGTTACGATCGCTAACTTTTGCTGCTGGTAAATGGCTTGTGTTTCTGGCTATTGTGGTAAGCTAATATAATGCTATATTGTGTTTTCGTTGTAAAACACTTAAAAAAATCGGAAATATTGGCTGGAATCACAAGATGCCTGTCTTTCATTTGCTGTACACCATGTATTTTTCAGAAATGTTTTATGATGAGTATTTAGGTATTTGACGTTGGTGTCTGTAATTACTCTGGCTGCTTCGGTGCTATTTCTGACGGTAGCTGTGATGGTAGCTGCAACGTAAAACTGATTTATAGCTCAAATATGCACATTTTTCGAACAAAACATAGATTTATTGAATAACATGTTATAAGACTGTCATCTGATGAAGTTGTTTCTTGGTTAGTTTGGTTGGTTCTTGGTTAGTAAGGTTGGCTTTGTGCATGCTACCTGTGCTGTGAAAAATGTCTGTCCTTTTTTGTATTTGGTGGTGAGCTAACATAAATATATGTGGTGTTTTCGCTGTAAAACATTTTAAAAATCAGACATGTTCACTGGATTCACAAGATGTGTATCTTTCATTTGCTGTATTGGACTTGTTAATGTGTGAAAGTTAAATATTTCTCAAATATTTTTTGAATTTCGCGCTCTGCCTTTTCAGTGGAATGTGGGAGGAGTTCCGCTAGCAGAACGCTGGGGCTAGACAGGTTAAATAGTTTTCCCCCTCATTAATCTACACACAATACTCCACAATAACAAAGCAAAAACAGGCTTAGACATTTTTTCCAATTTAAAAATAAAAAACTGGAGAAAAAAAAAAAAATCGCAGTAGGTTTTCAGACCCATTACTCAGTTCTTTGTTAAAGCACCTTTGGCAACGATTTGAGTATGCATTGAGTATGATGGGTACGAAGCTACAAGCTTGGCACACCTGTATTTGGGGTGTTACACCCATTCTCCTCTGCAGATCCTCTCAAGCTCTGTCAGGTTACATGGGGAGGGTTTCTGCACAGCTATTTTCAGATCTCTCCAAAGATTAAGTTCATGTCCAGGCTCTGGCTGGGCCACTCAATGACATTCAGAGACTTATCCCGAAACCACTCCTGCGTTGTCTTGGCTGTGTGCTTCGGGTAGTAACAAAATGTGGATAAAGTCAAGTGGTCTGAAAACTCTCCTAGGGGATGCTAATCACGGGGACATATGGTTCGGTCTGACGATTCCAGAGTATGATCCGACACAGTGGATGTTCAGTGTGCTGCGTGGCTATATTGAAGAAAAACAGAATCCATGGGATAGAATGGTGGGCTTTCGCACAGATGGGGCTCCATCTATGGTGGGACGGTAGGCAGACCTCTGCACTCTAACTATGAATGGGTCTCCCTGTGCCATATGGACGCATTGTATGACACGCCGAGTGCAACTGGCGGCAAAAGAGCCGAGAACAGTAACTCAGATATACTGCGGCAGGTCACTTGGATTGTAAACTACATGAAACCACATCCACTGTTAGAAAAACGACGTGGATCAGAGCATTAACATATTCTATTTCACACGGAGGCTTAGTGGTTATCGTCGAGGAGACTTGGAAAGATTTTTCATTGATAGAGGAACTGTTGTCATTCACAGTGGATGTGTATTTTTTTTTTTTTTACTTTAAAAAAAGTGCTTGACTTTCTGTGTATTGAAAAGAAAGTGTGCCCTTGCCTATGTAACAGGGATATTTGGGGACCTGAACAAACTCGACGTAAGCATGCAGGGGAAATAAAAAAACATTCTACAGATGAGTGACGGAATCGGAGGATATAAGCGAGTCAAGTGGACACGGTTGTACCAGTGGTCACACAACGCCTACAAGCCTCGCTAGCTCATTCAAATTTGACTTGAGTGTACTAACGTTTACTAGTGTACTAACGAGGATATAATTATAGGAGAGAGAGTCGTTCAAAAGCGAACCATGCCCCCCTTCCCTCTGCTGTGCATGTTTCTAACAGAAAACAACATCAGTTAATGTCCCACACGAGTGACGACTGCTCACCTCCTACACCTGGAAGAGCACTTTGGGACCTACTTCCCAATCCGTTTGACTGTTATCCTGGCTCAGTTGACATCCCTGTAAGTAAAATCGAACAGCTGGTCGAGCTGTGATGAGACCGAATGCATTTTTTTTTAATTTAACCTTTATTTAACTAGGCAAGTCGGTATATAACAAATTCTTATTTTCAATGACGGCCTAGGAACAGTGGGGTTAACTGCCTTGTTCAGGGGCGGAACGACAGATTTTTACGTTGTCAGCTCGGAGTTCCGATCTTGCAACCTTTCGGTTACTGGTCCAACGCTCTAACCACTAGGCTACCTGCTCTAACCACTAGGCTACCCTGCTCTAACCACTAGGCTACCCTGCTCTAACCACTAGGCTACCCTGCTCTAACCACTAGGCTACCCTGCTCTAACCACTAGGCTACCCTGCTCTAACCACTAGGCTACCCTGCTCTAACCACTAGGCTACCCTGCTCTAACCACTAGGCTACCCTGCTCTAACCACTAGGCTACCCTGCTCTAACCACTAGGCTACCCTGCTCTAACCACTAGGCTACCCTGCTCTAACCACTAGGCTACCCTGCTCTAACCACTAGGCTACCCTGCTCTAACCACTAGGCTACCCTGCTCTAACCACTAGGCTACCCTGCTCTAACCACTAGGCTACCCTGCTCTAACCACTAGGCTACCCTGCTCTAACCACTAGGCTACCCTGCTCTAACCACTAGGCTACCCTGCTCTAACCACTAGGCTACCCTGCTCTAACCACTAGGCTACCCTGCTCTAACCACTAGGCTACCCTGCTCTAACCACTAGGCTACCCTGCTCTAACCACTAGGCTACCCTGCTCTAACCACTAGTCCAAAGCTCTAACCACTAGGCTACCTGCTCTAACCACTAGGCTACCTGCTCTAACCACTAGGCTACCTGCTCTAACCACTAGGCTACCTGCTCTAACCACTAGGCTACCCTGCTCTAACCACTAGGCTACCCTGCTCTAACCACTAGGCTACCTGCTCTAACCACTAGGCTACCTGCTCTAACCACTAGGCTACCTGCTCTAACCACTAGGCTACCCTGCTCTAACCACTAGGCTACCCTGCTCTAACCACTAGGCTACCTGCTCTAACCACTAGGCTACCTGCTCTAACCACTAGGCTACCCTGCTCTAACCACTAGGCTACCCTGCTCTAACCACTAGGCTACCTGTCTCTAACCACTAGGCTACCTGCTCTAACCACTAGGCTACCCTGCTCTAACCACTAGGCTACCCTGCTCTAACCACTAGGCTACCCTGCTCTAACCACTAGGCTACCCTGCTCTAACCACTAGGCTACCCTGCTCTAACCACTAGGCTACCCTGCTCTAACCACTAGGCTACCCTGCTCTAACCACTAGGCTACCCTGCTCTAACCACTAGGCTACCCTGCTCTAACCACTAGGCTACCCTGCTCTAACCACTAGGCTACCCTGCTCTAACCACTAGGCTACCCTGCTCTAACCACTAGGCTACCCTGCTCTAACCACTAGGCTACCCTGCTCTAACCACTAGGCTACCCTGCTCTAACCACTAGGCTACCCTGCTCTAACCACTAGGCTACCCTGCTCTAACCACTAGGCTTCCCTGCTCTAACCACTAGGCTACCCTGCTCTAACCACTAGGCTACCCTGCTCTAACCACTAGGCTACCCTGCTCTAACCACTAGGCTACCCTGCTCTAACCACTAGGCTACCCTGCTCTAACCACTAGGCTACCCTGCTCTAACCACTAGGCTACCCTGCCGCCCCATTTACATGTCACTACGGAGGAGTTTAGTTGCTGACTCAAAGGCAACACCCTGCAGTCACCCTCTAAACCTTAATGCTGCATTCAAGACCACTGTGAACTTTGAGGACAAACGAGCACCAACTGGGAATATACTTTTTGCACGGTCATCCAACTCGGAATTCCAACTCTGGAACTCGGGCCTCTTTCTAGAGCGTCGACTTTCCGACCTGAAGATCACTGATGCCATGATTTGACCTCAAATTTTGTAAATATTTTTCAATTGTCTGCCGTAGCTTCAAATATAAAAGTAAACATTGGCTGTTAATTTAAAAAAATTGTACACGGTCCGGGTCACAAGAACTTTCAGATATGAAAATGGGGTTGTGGGGTAAAACAAATTGGAACCTCTGTCTTACACCCTGTGTCATTAATTAAGTAATTAACTCAGAGGTCTAATATTGGGCAAACGTGAGACACCACAGTGACCACAGTTACACTTCTGCACTCTCCCCAGGAAGTTATACATACCTAACAGTCACTGACTGAAATAGTATGGTCTGGGATACTGACTGACTGGGCTAAAATTAACACAGAAGACATGCAATGACTGAGCAACATCCGTTCACAATAATGTAATGCATGTTCCTCCAGCCTTTGAATCAGTTCGCTTCTTCAATACTTCTAGTCAATTAGGAAACACATTTGGATAATGACTTTTAGAAGCAGTAATTACAAACAAAGAGAGTAACTCACATTTAAAGAGCGGGTGATGCCAGTGACCTCTGGGGTGGTATTCTTATTCTGAACCATTTTGGATGTCGGTCTTGGTTAATTTAGCTGATACTCGGATTTAGATTAGGTAGTCCCTGTCACTGTGGTCCAATGCGAGAGACAGGAGACACGGCAGCTAGATGTGGTCCGTTGGTAGTCTTGACATAGATGTTTGTTGGATGGTTAAGTGCTCATTTAAAACCGGATTCCTGTGTGAGACAGTGAAACATTTGTCACTAGCTGATATAAGCGAGTCAAGTGGACACGGTTGTATCAGTGGTCACAACGCTACAAGCCTCGCTAGCTCATTCAAATTTTACTATAGTGTACTAACGTTACAGTTGAAATGAAACAAACAAAAGTTAACAGAAACACTTGATATTTTCAACAAAAAAAAACTATAAAAATAGATTCGTGGCATTGTTAAAGTGCATTCAAACTGTCTACATTACCTAAAGAGGTATCTAGACTGAACTAGTTCTAACGTCCATTGAGCTTCCATTGTTTTTAAAAACACGTCATGTTCGCTAGCAGTAACTTTAGCTAGATATGCTAACAGCGCTAGCTAGACTACAATAGGGTTGAAGTTGACTCAACACTTCACAACTCGAACATATTCGTACGGTTGATATCCCAAACTTGATATCATATAATAAAACCAGATATTTAATTTAGCTTACCCCGTTGTTGTCCGTGTTAGTCCAGCCTTGACGCCGTTTCGATGCCAGGGCACAGCCTTTGTTGAATGAATGTTGATTATTTCGGGAAGCAGCGAACGTCTATGAGGGGTGGCTTTTATAACCTCTGATGATCCCCCGCCCACTCTGGTCTGGTTTATCCAATCAGCTCGCAGTAAACACTGACCAATATAACATTAGGACACACATGATAGGGTAATTTACCGAAGAGGGCGGAGCACCGTTTTTCATATGCAACTGCAACGCAACCGACTGCAACCTAAGCTGCACGTATCTATAGCCTAGTTTCATCCTCTTACATCTGTGGCATGTTTTCGAATAAGCGGTAGGGTCATTACGCAATCTGATACGAGTTTCCATAAGTGGGTGCCTGTTTTCTTACTTTTAACCTCTGCATTGATGGGAAAGGGCTCACGAACGCGTACATGTCGATTATTTTGCTCTAGGACGCCCAAAAGCCTCACAAAGACTCGTCTGAGGGTCCCAGGTACTAGTTGGGGAAAAAACGAATGTAAGTATAGGGCTCTGGAAAGAATTAATAGATCACTGCAAGATGATCCGTTTCTCTGGTTTTACTATTTATAGGTACGTGTTTGGGTAAAATTAACATTTTTGTTTTATTCTATAAACTACTGACAACATTTCTCCCAAATTCCAAATAAAAATATTATAATTTAGAGCATTTATTTGCAGAAACTGACAACTGGTCAAAATAACAAAAAAGATGCAGTGTTGTCAGACCTCGAATAATGCAAAGAAAATAAGTTCCTATTCATTTTTAAACACAATAATAATTATTTAACTTAGGGAGAGTTCAGATACCAATATTTGGTGGAAAAACCCTGATTTTTCAATCACAGCTTTCTTGCGTCTTGGCATGCTCTCCACCAGTCTTTCACATTGATGTTGGGTGACTTCACAGACCCTGTAACCAAAATACAAGTATCAGGTCTGTGTGAATAGTTCTTCTGGCGCAAAAACATTCAAGCAGCTTGGCTTTGTTTGATGGCTTGTGACCATCCATATTCCTCTTGATCACATTCCAGAGGTTTTCAATGGGGTTCAGGTCTGGAGACTGGGCTGGCTATGACAGGGTCTTGATCTGGTGGTCCTTCATCCACACCTTGACTGACCTGGCTGTTTGGTATGGAGCATTGTCCTGCTGGATAAAACCAATCCTCAGAGTTGGGGAACATTGTCAGAGCAGAAGGGAGCAAGTTTTCTTCAAGGACAACCTTGTACGTGGCTTGATTCATGTGTAACAGTATAACTTTAGTACGTCCCCTCGCCCCGACACGGGCGCGAACCAGGGACCTTCTGCACACATCAACAACTGACACCCACGAAGCGTCGTTACCCATCGCTCCACAAAAGCCGCGACCCTTGCAGAGCAAGGGGCAACACTACATCTAGGTTTCAGAGCAAGTGACGTAACTGATTGAAACGCTACTAGCGCGTACCGGCTAACTAGCTAGCCATTTCACATCCGTTACACATGCGTCCTTCACAAAGACAAATCTGGCCGATTCCAGCCTTGCTGAAGAACCCCCAGATCATCACCAATCCTCCACCAAATTTCACAGTGGGTGCGAGACACTGTGGTTTGTAGGCCTCTCCGGGTGGACTTGCTTCCTTTCAGCCACAAGAGCATTAGTGAGGTCTGGCACTGATGTTGGGCGATTAAGCCTGGCTCGCAGTGGACGTCCCAATTCATCCAAAAGGTGTTTGATGGGGTTGAGGTCAGGGCTCTGTGCAGGCCAGTCAAGTTTTTCCACACCGATCTCAACAAACCATTTCTGTATGGACCTCGTTTGTGCACGGGGGCATTGTCATGCTGAAACAGGAAAGGGCCTTCCCCAAACTGTTGAGACAAAGTTGGAAGCACAGAATCGTCTAGAATGTAATTGTATACTGTAGCGTTAAGATTTCCCTTCACTGGAACTAAGGGGCCCAAACCATGAAAAACGGCCCCAGACCATTATTCCTCCTCCACCAAACTTTACAGTTGACACTATGCATTGGAGCAGTTGGAGTTCTCCTGGCATCCGCCAAACCCAGATTCGTTCGTCGGACTGCCAGATGGTGAAGCGTGATTCATCACTCCAGAGAACGCATTTCCACTGCTCCAGAGTCCAATGGCGGCGAGCTTTACATCACTCCAGCTGACGCTTGGCATTGTGCATGGCTGCTCAGCCATGGAAACCAATTTCATGAAGCTCCCGACGAACAGTTCTTGTGCTGACGTTGCTTGAGGAGGCATTATGATGGTCTGTAGTGAGTGTTCCACCCGAGGACAGATTATTTTTACGTGCTTCAGCATTCAGCAGTCCTGTTCTGTGAGCTTGTGTGGCCTACCACTTCGCTGCTGAGCCGTTGTTGCTCCTAGACATTTCCACTTCACAATAACAGCCCTTACAGTTGACCCGGGGCAGCTCTAGCAGGGCAGAACTGACTTGTTGTTAAGGTGGTATTCTATGACGGTGCCACGTTGAAAGTCACTGAGATCTTCAGTAAGGCCATTCTACTGTCAATGTTTGTCTATGGAAATTGCATGGCTGTGTGCTCGATTCTATTCACCCGTCAGCAATGGGTGAGGCTGAAATAGCTGAATCCACTAATTCGAAGGGGTGTCCATATACTTTTGTGTATATAGTGTAGTTTAATGCCTAAAATAAGGGGATACATACTTTATTAAAAAAAGGTTTCCTTATCTTTCTTCTCTCTCTGAGATACAGGACAGACACTTCAGAACAAACTTCCTTTAGATTTTTTTGAGGACGATCTGTTCTTCCATGTAGTGAATCTGTTATTCAATGTGTTTTTATTGGCTAACAGCAGTAATACCAAATTCAATGTTTTATCCAACATCTTTTTTTTTTTTACGTATAAATGTATATGCCTCTTCTTAAATCTAAGTGAAATAGCTTAATGATCCTTGGTATGACCTTCTTAAAACAATTCCATATAAATTAATAGAACCCCACCTTCCCTTCCTAGGCTTAGACTCTAGCAGTGTTGAGGTGGTAGAACTGACTAAATTTAATTAAATCAGAGGTCTAGTAACCTATTCCATTCTACAGGTAAACATGCTTGGCTCATGTCTATCCATATAGGCTATGTAACTGGCCATTTATTAAATTGGTAACATTATTTCATTCACCTTTTATTTGTATTCCTTGTTTTATTCACCTAGCGACTGACTCGTTCTTGTTTTATTCACCTAGCGACTGACTCGTTCTTGTTTTAGTCACCTAGCGACTGACTCGTTCTTGTTTTAGTCACCTAGCGACTGACTCATTCTTGTTTTATTCACCTAGCGACTGACTCTTTCTTGTTTTAGTCACCTAGCGACTGACTCGTTCTTGTTTTGTTCACCTAGCGACCGACTCGTTCTTGTTTTGTTCACCTAGCGACCGACTCGTTCTTGTTTTGTTCACCTAGCGACCGACTCGTTCTTGTTTTATTCACCTAGCGACCGACTCGTTCTTGTTTTATTCACCTAGCGACCGACTCGTTCTTGTTTTAGTCACCTAGCGACCGACTCGTTCTTGTTTTAGTCACCTAGCGTCCGACTCGTTCTTGTTTTATTCACCTAGCGACCGACTCGTTCTTGTTTTAGTCACCTAGCGACTGACTCGTTCTTGTTTTATTCACCTAGCGACCGACTCGTTCTTTTTTTATTCACCTAGCGACCGACTCGTTCTGTTGTTGTTCCATTGACAAGAGGTTCACCTGCAAGTTAGCATTTCATTGTACCGTGTACTCTATGTACATCATGTGTTTATGACAAATAAACAAACTGGAACTTAGGGGAAGGGCAGCCCGAAAGAGACGGGAAAAGATGCCCAGCTTTGTGGTTAGATTGTAGGTGAACAAAACATCGAAAATACATAGGCTTTTAAATGATGTCCTCTTATGTAATCTCAATCTCACATTAGCTGGTAGAACTGACTAAATGAATCATAGAGGTCTTCTAACTCATTCCATTCATGTCTCTACATTTAAATAGCCTAGGGGGCTATGTAGCTTCTGATCTGTCATGTTTGGAGTTGTGCTGTTATGCGGACACTGAATTTGTCTTTACATTTGAGTTGCTCTGGTCAAGTTACTATACAGTAAGTTCAAAGAGCAAATACCCCTAATAAACAACTTCTCGTTTAGAAAACAGCCTGTGGCATGGATACGAGTCAAACATTTATTATATTGTAAATTGATTACAAAGAATCAATAGGATCATTTTGGTTATAAAGTCAATCTTGTTCAAAACACAGTTTTTTTGGGGGGGTGTGAGACTTGTGGTCGTGACTGCGTCACAACGTAAAGAAAGGTTGGGTTTGTTTCAATCCTGCCCACAGCTGGCAGCACACGAGTAACTATCACTTTGGAGTGCAGCTTTGCGAGACCCGATCGTGATCCCTGTGGTAAATTCGGGTTGACTTTGGATATCCCCGTGGGGCTAGTTAGGGACCGGTAAATTACACAATTCCAATAGCTCCAAATTTCAATTACATAAAAACCTCAAACCAACTATAAATTGTAGAAATTCATATATAAATATTGAACGCATTTAATGAGAACTAAAAGGTGTGCAACATGAAAATATTGTCTTATTTACATTGTAATTTATTGACGGTCCCTAACTTTCCAAAGTCAGGTTGCACACCAGCCTGCTGGAGCTAATAGGCAAAATAATGTTGCTAACTATTTCTACCTGCAAACACACACCGACCGGCCACATCAAACCACACCCTGAAACCAACTCACGTTTTAATTTAGTTCTCTAGCGTTTCTTAATGAACCAAATATGAAATTAGGCCAAATCAGCAAGTGCAGTTGCCCTTTAAAACAAACAAATTAAATGTGGAGGGGTGGGAGGTGTGTGTGTGTGTGGTGCATTTCAAATTGTTTTCTAAATTGATCTGCAAAAAAGTAGAGAACCATTCACACAGACCCGGTACCTGCAGAGAACCATTCACACAGACCCGGTACCTGCAGAGAACCATTCACACAGACCCGGTACCTGCAGAGAACCATTCAGAGAACATTTTTATTGTTCAGAAATGTGGTGGGTACTCTCTTCGTTCGCTGGACTTTATCCTGCTAACTGTTCCAAATGTCCGAACTGAATTTGGTAAAAGGGCTTTTATGTACTCTGCGCCATCGTCTTGGAACGCCTTACAAAATACTTTTAAACTGGAAGAACTTGTCCCGATTGGTGTTTTTAAATCACTGATGAAGGATTTTGAGGCTGATTCCCTGACCTGTCAATGTTTTTAATTTGCTGTTTTTGATTTTGTTATACTCTTGTGAATTCAATGGTTTTTACTAGATTACTTGTAGTTTTTCATGTTGTTTGTCTGTAGTTTTTGTAATGACTTGGTGCTGCCTATCTTGGCCAGGACGCTCTTGAAAAAGAGATTTTAAATCTCAATGAGCCCTTCCTGGTTAAATAAAGGTTAAATAAAAATAATAAAAAAATCACACAGACCCGGTACCTGCAGAGAACCATTCACACTGACCCGGTACCTGCAGAGAACCATTCACACTGACCCGGTACCTGCAGAGAACCATTCACACAGACCCGGGACCTGCAGAGAACCATTCACACAGACCCGGTACCTGCAGAGAACCATTCACACAGACCCGGTACCTGCAGAGAACCATCCACACAGACCCGGTACCTGCAGAGAACCATTCACACAGACCCGGTACCTGCAGAGAACCATTCACACTGACCCGGTACCTGCAGAGAACCGTACCTGCAGAGAACCGGGGGAGAATCTCAATTGCATACTCCTCGAGTCCTCTCTCCTCAACCTCGTTCTCAAAACTCATTGGAGGAGATGGTCAAGAGGGAAGCCTCTGTGTCCTCAAGAGGGAAGCCTCTGGCTTTCTCATCCAATGGGTTTTGAGAAAGGAGTCGAGGACTATGCAAATGATTATCTTCAGTTTCTCTCACTGAACCCATATTCTTGTTTCAGCTAGCTAGCTCTCTCTCTCCCCCCATCGGACACAGAGGCTTCCACCGACACCCAACTCTGCGTTCGACTTGTAATCCAATGGGAGTGGAGACAGAGAAGTTGAGGATAAATAACTTATTTTTCTACATTGATATTGGACTCCGTTAAATAGTATTTATACTGTAGTAGCCTTGTGTAAGAAGTGTAATAGAAAGCCAATAGTCAAGAAATAATTTAATATTTTCATTTCAATTAACATATTCAAAACAATCATACGTTCTATCTTTGTAAAATACAGTTTGACCAAGGTCAAGTCAGTGTGAAATTGAGTTTAAGGGAGTTATTTTTTCTGCAGAAAATGTGCTTATTGAAAAATAGGGTCAAACATGATTGCATACCCTCTAATTAAGGTGGGTTGGGAGAGACCTCCATGTGTCTCACAACTAATAGTTCCATTAGTCAACAAACCACTTTCCATTGCTGATTAGCTTGGCATCTGAGATGAACAGACATGGATTAACTTGGCATGTGATGGGGTCAAATTGGGTTCATGATAGGAGCTGCACCAAATGTTTGATGTATTATAATAATTGATTATGCTTATGTTGTATTAATAGAAGGGGAGGGGTTATAAGACCCCTCCTCCACTACATCTATAGGGTCCTGGACTACAGATTAGCAATATATATATATATATATATATATATATATATATATATATATATATATATATATATATTCATTATAACGTTTAAAATTGTTCCATAGTCTTTTCTAAGTCTCTGCCTCTTTTAAAGAAATGGTCTGAGAAATGTGTGAATTATTGCATAGGGTCTGTGAGAAAGCACTTCAAAGATTAATACAGAACCCTGCAGGGGAGTAGAAGAGATAAGAGACTAGTCAGACATACATCTATAAATCAACATCGGGGTGTGGACATTTACTGCTGAGGCCTTAGAAAACACTGGAACTATCGTATCTCTTGCAGGGTTTGTATAGCTGTGTATGCATGGGATTGATCTGATGAGTAGAAGGTAATGACGTATGCAGTGACATCACAGGGGGTTGACTACATGATAAAAGCAACTTGGACTTTTCCTATGGGGCAGAACTCACGAGAGACATCAGTTGTTTGATCTTTGACTTCTGTCTACAGCTGTATTTTGATTAAAATTGTTATGATTTATAAGTGCACATTGAGTGTTCCTTATTTGTTAAGTAAACAGAACCAACACGTGAGATGAACAGAAACTATTTTAACTTGGCATGTGAGATGAACAGAAACACTAGCTACTGCAACCATCCAAAAGCTTCAAACTAAGACATGATCAAAATGATTATAAAAACACCTAGAACTGCAACAAAGAAAAATGTCACTCGTCTCGTTTCCAGAAGCAACACTCGCCTCGTTTCCAGAAGCAACACTCGCCTCGTTTCCAGAAGCAACACTCGTCTCGTTTCCAGAAGCAACACTCGTCTCGTTTCCAGAAGCAACACTCGTCTCGTTTCCAGAAGCAACACTCGTCTCGTTTCCAGAAGCAACACTCGTCTCGTTTCCAGAAGCAACACTCGTCTCGTTTCCAGAAGCAACACTCGTCTCGCTTCCAGAAGCAACACTCGTCTCTAGAAGCAACACTCGTCTCGTTTCCAGAAGCAACACTCGTCTCGCTTCCAGAAGCAACACTCGTCTCCAGAAGCAACACTCGTCTCGCTTCCAGAAGCAACACTCGTCTCCAGAAGCAACACTCGTCTCGCTTCCAGAAGCAACACTCGTCTCGTTTCCAGAAGCAACACTCGTCTCGTTTCCAGAAGCAACACTCGTCTCGTTTCCAGAAGCAACACTCGTCTCGCTTCCAGAAGCAACACTCGTCTCGCTTCCAGAAGCAACACTCGTCTCGCTTCCAGAAGCAACACTCGTCTCCAGAAGCAACACTCGTCTCGCTTCCAGAAGCAACACTCGTCTCCAGAAGCAACACTCGTCTCGTTTCCAGAAGCAACACTCGTCTCGTTTCCAGAAGCAACACTCCTCTTGTTCTAGAAGCAACACTCCTCTTGTTCTAGAAGCAACACTCCTCTTGTTCTAGAAGCAACACTCCTCTTGTTCTAGAAGCAACACTCCTCTTGTTCTAGAAGCAACACTCCTCTTGTTCTAGAAGCAACAGTCTTAGTCCTGATAGTAGCAATAAGCAAACATGGCGACGATCCTTACGGAGTTCAGTCAACTACCTCTTAATAGAATTAGCATAAGCAGCCGTCAGAAAATGAAATATGCACCTTTGTATATTGACAACACAGTGTTAAAAGGTAAGTGTTTTCTTTTCAACTGGTTTATTATACAGCAGATACAGACAAATCACTGCTCATATCCACCGCCTGGTCCCCGTGAGTCTTCAGATGTCTCTTCAGGTGACTAAGGCAGGTGTAGGTCTTAGAACAGAGCCGACAGGGGTACGGTCTCACCCCACTGTGATTCAGGATGTGTGTCTTCAACTCTGCCCCGCGACGAAATGCCTTTCCACACTCGTGACACACGTAGGGTCGCTCCCCCGTGTGTACCCGCATGTGAAGAGTCACCTGACTGGCCATGGTGAAACCTTTCTCGCAGACGGTGCATTTGTACGGTCTCTCCCCGGTGTGTGTTCTCCTGTGGATCTGCAGCTCTCCTGCAGAGCAGAAGGTCTTGCCGCAGTCAGAGCAGAGGAAAGGTTTCTCCCCCGTGTGAGTCCTGATGTGTATCGTCAGGTTTCCGTTGACAGAGAACCGCTTGGTGCAGTAGGTACACTGGTACGGCCTCTCGCCGGTGTGAGTCCGCATGTGGAGCTTCAGGTCCCCTTTACAGCGGAAGGCCTTTCCACAGCTGGGGCAGATCTTGGACCTCTCTTGGGAGTGGCGCTGCTCGTGGCCATGTAGCCAGCCCTAAATAAATTATATTAGACATATTTAAGCAGAATACAATAGACTACCTGGGAGCTGCATGCAATAGAATACAACAATACCCGAGCTGAATACAACAGAATACAACAATACCTGAGCTGAATACAAGAGAATACTACAGAATACCTGAGCTGAATACAACAGAATACTACAGAATACCTGAGCTGAATACAACAGAATACTACAGAATACCTGAGCTGAATACTACAGAATACAACAATACCTGAGCTGAATACAACAGAATACCTGGGAGCTGAATACAACAGAATACCTGGGAGCTGAATACAACAGAATACCTGGGAGCTGAATACTACAGAATACAACAGAATACCTGGGAGCTGAATACAACAGAATACCTGGGAGCTGAATACTACAGAATACAACAGAATACCTGGGAGCTGAATACTACAGAATACAACAGAATACCTGGGAGCTGAATACTACAGAATACCTGGGAGCTGAATACAACAGAATACCTGGGAGCTGAATACAACAGAATACCTGGGAGCTGAATACAACAGAATACCTGGGAGCTGAATACTACAGAATACCTGGGAGCTGAATACAACAGAATACCTGGGAGCTGAATACAACAGAATACCTGGGAGCTGAATACAACAGAATACCTGGGAGCTGAATACAACAGAATACCTGGGAGCTGAATACAACAGAATAACTGGGAGCTGAATACAACAGAATACCTGGGAGCTGAATACTACAGAATACCTGGGAGCTGAATACAACAGAATACCTGGGAGCTGAATACTACAGAATACCTGGGAGCTGAATACAACAGAATACCTGAGAACTGAAGCCCTTTCCACACTGTTCACACTTGTAGGGCTTCTCTTCTCCATCATGGATCTTCTGGTGGGTCCTCAGCTCAGCTATACCTGGGAACGGCCCCTCACCACAGTACCTAAGAATACATAGGATAGCACTTTCTAGAAGACAGCCTTTTATTGTCCGTGTCCCATATGACTTCCTGTTCCCCTTTATAGTGCACTACTGTTGACCAGGGCCCATAGAGCTCTATAAAGGGACTAGTCTGCTATCTGGGTCACAGTTATTGTCTTTTCAAAGATATTTGCTTTTCCATTACAGGACATTAAATATAAAACATTATTGATATGCGTCACCAATCATGAATCACAGGGTGGCGTCCCAAATGCAGTACTATTCCCTATATAGTGCATTACTTTTAACCAAACCCCTATGGGACCTGGTCATAAGTATACTGAAAAATATATATAAAAACGCAAGATGGTAAGTGTTGGTCCCATGTTTCATGAACTGAATTTTTATTTATTTTTTAATCACAGAAATGTTCCATACGCACAAAAAGATGATTAAAAATAATAAATTAAAAAAAATGGCACAATTTGTTTACACCCCCGTTATTTAGAATTTCTCCTTTGCCAAGATAATTCATCCACCTGACAGGTGTAACATATCAAGAAGCTGATTAAAACAGCATGATCATTACACAGGTGCACCTTGTGCCGGGGACAATAAAGGGCATTCTAAAATGTGCAGTTTTGCCACTCAACACAATGCCACAGATGTCTCAAGTTGAGGGAGCGTGCAATTGGCATGAATGTTAATTTCTACCATAAACTGCCTCCAAAGTCATTTTAGAGAATTTGGCAGTACGTCCAACCGGCTTCACAACTGGAGAAACCACTCCCCCTCCAATACAGCCACTGATTACCTAAGAGAGGAGAAACCACTCCCCCTACAATACAGCCACTGATTACCTAGGAGAGGAGAAACCACTCCCCCTTCAATACAGCCACTGATTACCTAAGAGAGGAGAAACCACTCCCCCTTCAATACAGCCACTGATTACCTAGGAGAGGAGAAACCACTCCCCCTTCCAATACAGCCACTGATTACCTAGGAGAGGAGAAACCACTCCCCCTTCAATACAGCCACTGATTACCTAGGAGAGGAGAAACCACTCCCCCTCCAATACAGCCACTGATTACAAAAACAAGTCACACATTACCCTGCCCCTTGATCCTGGTTGATGAGCCAATAATCAGCTGCATGTTAATAGCAGTCAGCAGTACAGTCAGCAGTACAGTCAGCAGTTCACACACCAAGTAGACCACTGGGAAGACAGGCAGCACTTAAAGTAGATGGCCCTAGCAAGCAAAAAGACAGTACTAGACCACAACAGATAGACAAAAAAATATATACTTATCACTCCTGGAGATATCAGGAGTCCTCTAGCTATAGAATCACTCCTGGAGATAACAGGAGTCCTCTAGCTATAGAATCACTCCTGGAGATATGAGGAGTCCTCTAGCTATAGAATCACTCCTGGAGATAACAGGAGTCCTCTAGCTATAGAATCACTCCTGGAGATATCAGGAGATATCAGGAGTCCTCTAGCTATAGAATCACTCCTGGAGATAACAGGAGTCCTCTAGCTATAGAATCACTCCTGGAGATATCAGGAGTCCTCTAGCTATAGAATCACTCCTGGAGATAACAGGAGTCCTCTAGCTATAGAATCACTCCTGGAGATATCAGGAGATATCAGGAGTCCTCTAGCTATAGAATCACTCCTGGAGATAACAGGAGTCCTCTAGCTATAGAATCACTCCTGGAGATATCAGGAGTCCTCTAGCTATAGAATCACTCCTGGAGATATCAGAGTCCTCTAGCTATAGAATCACTCCTGGAGATAACAGGAGATATCAGGAGTCCTCTAGCTATAGAATCACTCCTGGAGATATCAGGAGATATCAGGAGTCCTCTAGCTATAGAATCACTCCTGGAGATATCAGGAGATATCAGGAGTCCTCTAGCTATAGAATCACTCCTGGAGATATCAGGCGTCCTCTAGCTATAGAATCACTCCTGGAGATATCAGGAGTCCTCTAGCTATAGAATCACTCCTGGAGATATCAGGAGACCTCTATAATCCCTCCTGGAGATATCAGGAGTCCTCTAGCTATAGAATCACTCCTGGAGATATCAGGAGTCCTCTAGCTATAGAATCACTTCTGGAGATATCAGGAGATATCAGGAGTCCTCTAGCTATAGAATCACACCTGGAGATATCAGGTGTCCTCTAGCTATAGAATCACTCCTGGAGATATCAGGAGTCCTCTAGCTATAGAATCACTCCTGGAGATATCAGGAGTCCTCTAGCTATAGAATCACTCCTGGAGATATCAGGAGTCCTCTAGCTATAGAATCACTCCTGGAGATATCAGGAGTCCTCTAGCTATAGAATCACTCCTGGAGATATCAGGAGTCCTCTAGCTATAGAATCACTCCTGGAGATATCAGGAGTCCTCTAGCTATAGAATCACTCCAGGAGATATCAGGAGTCCTCTAGCTATAGAATCACTCCTGGAGATATCAGGAGTCCTCTAATTATAGAATCACTCCTGGAGATATCAGGAGTCCTCTAGCTATAGAATCACTCCTGGAGATATCAGGAGTCCTTTAGCTATAGAATCACTCCTGGAGATATCAGGAGTCCTCTAGCTATAGAATCACTCCTGGAGATATCAGGAGTCCTCTAGCTATAGAATCACTCCTGGAGATATCAGGAGATAACAGGAGATATCAGGAGTCCTCTAGCTATAGAATCACTCCTGGAGATATCAGGAGTCCTCTAGCTATAGAATCACTCCTGGAGATATCAGGAGATATCAGGAGTCCTCTAGCTATAGAATCACTCCTGGAGATATCAGGAGATATCAGGCGTCCTCTAGCTATAGAATCACTCCTGGAGATAACAGGAGTCCTCTAGCTATAGAATCACTCCTGGAGATATCAGGAGTCCTCTAGCTATAGAATCACTCCTGGAGATATCAGGAGTCCTCTAGCTATAGAATCACTCCTGGAGATAACAGGAGTCCTCTAGCTATAGAATCACTCCTGGAGATATCAGGAGTCCTCTAGTTATAGAATCACTCCTGGAGATATCAGGAGATATCAGGAGTCCTCTAGTTATAGAATCACTCCTGGAGATATCAGGAGTCCTCTAGCTATAGAATCACTCCTGGAGATAACAGGAGTCCTCTAGCTATAGAATCACTCCTGGAGATATCAGGAGATATCAGGAGTCCTCTAGCTATAGAATCACTCCTGGAGATAACAGGAGTCCTCTAGCTATAGAATCACTCCTGGAGATAACAGGAGTCCTCTAGCTATAGAATCATTCCTGGAGATATCAGGAGTCCTCTAGCTATAGAATCACTCCTGGAGATATCAGGAGATATCAGGAGTCCTCTAGCTATAGAATCACTCCTGGAGATATCAGGCGTCCTCTAGCTATAGAATCACTCCTGGAGATATCAGGAGTCCTCTAGCTATAGAATCACTCCTGGAGATATCAGGAGACCTCTATAATCCCTCCTGGAGATATCAGGAGTCCTCTAGCTATAGAATCACTCCTGGAGATATCAGGAGTCCTCTAGCTATAGAATCACTCCTGGAGATATCAGGAGATATCAGGAGTCCTCTAGCTATAGAATCACACCTGGAGATATCAGGTGTCCTCTAGCTATAGAATCACTCCTGGAGATATCAGGAGTCCTCTAGCTATAGAATCACTCCTGGAGATATCAGGAGTCCTCTAGCTATAGAATCACTCCTGGAGATATCAGGAGTCCTCTAGCTATAGAATCACTCCTGGAGATATCAGGAGTCCTCTAGCTATAGAATCACTCCTGGAGATATCAGGAGTCCTCTAGCTATAGAATCACTCCTGGAGATATCAGGAGATATCAGGAGTCCTCTAGCTATAGAATCACTCCTGGAGATAACAGGAGTCCTCTAGCTATAGAATCACTCCTGGAGATATCAGGAGTCCTCTAGCTATAGAATCACTCCTGGAGATATCAGGAGTCCTCTAATTATAGAATCACTCCTGGAGATATCAGGAGTCCTCTAGCTATAGAATCACTCCTGGAGATATCAGGAGTCCTCTAGCTATAGAATCACTCCTGGAGATATCAGGAGTCCTCTAGCTATAGAATCACTCCTGGAGATATCAGGAGTCCTCTAGCTATAGAATCACTCCTGGAGATATCAGGAGATAACAGGAGATATCAGGAGTCCTCTAGCTATAGAATCACTCCTGGAGATATCAGGAGATATCAGGAGATATCAGGAGTCCTCTAGCTATAGAATCACTCCTGGAGATATCAGGAGTCCTCTAGCTATAGAATCACTCCTGGAGATATCAGGAGATATCAGGAGTCCTCTAGCTATAGAATCACTCCTGGAGATATCAGGAGATATCAGGCGTCCTCTAGCTGTAGAATCACTCCTGGAGATAACAGGAGTCCTCTAGCTATAGAATCACTCCTGGAGATATCAGGAGTCCTCTAGCTATAGAATCACTCCTGGAGATAACAGGAGTCCTCTAGCTATAGAATCACTCCTGGAGATATCAGGAGTCCTCTAGCTATAGAATCACTCCTGGAGATATCAGGAGTCCTCTAGTTATAGAATCACTCCTGGAGATATCAGGAGATATCAGGAGTCCTCTAGTTATAGAATCACTCCTGGAGATATCAGGAGTCCTCTAGCTATAGAATCACTCCTGGAGATATCAGGAGTCCTCTAACTACAGCAGGTAGCCTAGTGGGTAGAGTGTTGGGCTAGTAACCGAAAGGTTGCTGGATCGAATCCATGAGCTGACAAGGTAAAAATCTGTTATTCTGCCAATGAGCCAGGCAGTTAACCCACTGTTCCCCGTGCGCTGAAGATGTGGATGTCAATTAAGGCAGCCCCCCACTCCTCTCTGATTCAGAGGGGTTAAATGAGGGAGACACATTTCAGTTGAAGGCATTCTGTTGTACAACTGACTAGGTATCCCCCTTTCTGTTGTACAACTGACTAGGTATCCCCCTTTCTGTTGTACAACTGACTAGGTATCCCCCTTTCTGTTGTACAACTGACTAGGTATCCCCCTTTCTGTTGTACAACTGACTAGGTATCCCCCTTTCTGTTGTACAACTGACTAGGTATCCCCCTTTCTGTTGTACAACTGACTAGGTATCCCCCTTTCTGTTGTACAACTGACTAGGTATCCCCCTTTCTGTTGTACAACTGACTAGGTATCCCCCTTTCTGTTGTACAACTGACTAGGTATCCCCCTTTCCCTTTACAACTGACTAGGTATCCCCCTTTCTGTTGTACAACTGACTAGGTATCCCCCTTTCTGTTGTACAACTGACTAGGTATCCCCCTTTCCCTTTACAACTGACTAGATATCCCCCTTTCTGTTGTACAACTGACTAGGTATCCCCCTTTCTGTTGTACAACTGACTAGGTATCCCCCTTTCTGTTGTACAACTGACTAGGTATCCCCCTTTCCCTTTCTGTTGTACAACTGACTAGGTATCCCCCTTTCCCTTTCTGTTGTACAACTGACTAGGTATCCCCCTTTCTGTTGTACAACTGACTAGGTATCCCCCTTTACAACTGACTAGGTATCCCCCTTTCAGTTGTACAACTGACTAGGTATCCCCCTTTCAGTTGTACAACTGACTAGGTATCCCCCTTTCAGTTGTACAACTGACTAGGTATCCCCCTTTCTGTTGTACAACTGACTAGGTATCCCCCTTTCTGTTGTACAACTGACTAGGTATCCCCCTTTCTGTTGTACAACTGACTAGGTATCCCCCTTTCTGTTGTACAACTGACTAGGTATCCCCCTTTCTGTTGTACAACTGACTAGGTATCCCCCTTTCTGTTGTACAACTGACTAGGTAGCCCCCTTTCTGTTGTACAACTGACTAGATATCCCCCTTTCTGTTGTACAACTGACTAGATATCCCCCTTTCTGTTGTACAACTGACTAGGTATCCCCCTTTCTGTTGTACAACTGACTAGGTATCCCCCTTTCTGTTGTACAACTGACTAGGTATCCCCCTTTCTGTTGTACAACTGACTAGGTATCCCCCTTTCTGTTGTACAACTGACTAGGTATCCCCCTTTCTGTTGTACAACTGACTAGGTATCCCCCCTTTCTGTTGTACAACTGACTAGGTATCCCCCTTTTCCCTTTCTGTTGTACAACTGACTAGGTATCCCCCTTTCTGTTGTACAACTGACTAGATATCCCCCTTTCTGTTGTACAACTGACTAGGTATCCCCTTTCTGTTGTACAACTGACTAGGTATCCCCCTTTCTGTTGTACAACTGACTAGATATCCCCCTTTCTGTTGTACAACTGACTAGGTATCCCCTTTCTGTTGTACAACTGACTAGGTATCCCCTTTCTGTTGTACAACTGACTAGGTATCCCCTTTCTGTTGTACAACTGACTAGGTATCCCCTTTCTGTTGTACAACTGACTAGGTATCCCCTTTCTGTTGTACAACTGACTAGGTATCCCCCTTTCTGTTGTACAACTGACTAGGTATCCCCCTTTCTGTTGTACAACTGACTAGATATCCCCCTTTCTGTTGTACAACTGACTAGGTATCCCCTTTCTGTTGTACAACTGACTAGATATCCCCCTTTCTGTTGTACAACTGACTAGGTATCCCCCTTTCTGTTGTACAACTGACTAGGTATCCCCCTTTCTGTTGTACAACTGACTAGATATCCCCCTTTCTGTTGTACAACTGACTAGGTATCCCCCTTTCTGTTGTACAACTGACTAGGTATCCCCCTTTCTGTTGTACAACTGACTAGGTATCCCCTTTCTGTTGTACAACTGACTAGGTATCCCCCTTTTCCCTTTCTGTTGTATAACTGACTAGGTATCCCCCCTTTCTGTTGTACAACTGACTAGGTATCCCCCTTTCTGTTGTACAACTGACTAGGTATCCCCCTTTCTGTTGTACAACTGACTAGGTATCCCCCTTTTCCCTTTCTGTTGTATAACTGACTAGGTATCCCCCCTTTCTGTTGTACAACTGACTAGGTATCCCCCTTTCTGTTGTACAACTGACTAGGTATCCCCCTTTCTGTTGTACAACTGACTAGGTATCCCCCTTTCTGTTGTACAACTGACTAGGTATCCCCCTTTCTGTTGTACAACTGACTAGGTATCCCCCTTTCTGTTGTACAACTGACTAGATATCCCCCTTTCTGTTGTACAACTGACTAGGTATCCCCCTTTCTGTTGTACAACTGACTAGATATCCCCCTTTCTGTTGTACAACTGACTAGGTATCCCCCCCTTTCTGTTGTACAACTGACTAGGTATCCCCCTTTTCCCTTTTAGAATGAAGCACTATATAGGGAATAGGGTGCCATTTGGGACGGTAATCGTGTCATGTTAATTAGCGTAATCGTGTCATGTTAATTAGCGTAATCGTGTCATGTTAATTAGCGTAATCGTGTCACGTTAATTAGCGTAATCGTGTCATGTTAATTAGCGTAATCGTGTCATGTTATTGTACCTGCAATTGAAGCCCTTCTTCCTGGTGTGGGTTACCAGGTGTTTCTTTAACGAGTTGTGCCACTTGAAGTTCTTCCCACACTGTGGACATTCAAACGTGGGCGCCGGCGCTTTGCCACCGCAACACCGATGGCTGACCCTCTCTCTGACCGACCCAAAACTGCTTCCGCATTTAATACAGACATAGGCAGCGTTGGAGCACTGTGTCCGGCGATGGGTGGACATCTCCGAGGACCGTCTGAAGGTCTTACCGCACTGGGAACACTTGTAAGGGTTCTCCCCCGTGTGGAGTCTCTGGTGCTCCAGCATCTTATAGCGGTAGATGAAACAACGACCACATTGGGGACACCTGTGGGCCACGCGCCGCCGCGGCTGCTCTGGTGACACACCGGAGGAGGCTGATATGGTGCTCGAGGTGGATGTTGACGTGGTGTCCTGGGCAGAGACTGAGGTGGAGGCTGAGGTGGTGTCCTGGGCAGAGACTGAGGTGGAGGCTGAGGTGGTGTCCTGGGCAGAGACTGAGGTGGAGGCTGAGGTGGTGTCCTGGGCAGAGACTGAGGTGGAGGCTGAGGTGGTGTCCTGGGCAGAGACTGAGGTGGATGTTGAGGTGGTGTCCTGGGCAGAGACTGAGGTGGAGGCTGAGGTGGTGTCCTGGGCAGAGACTGAGGTGGATGTTGAGGTGGTGTCCTGGGCAGAGACTGAGGTGGAGGCTGAGGTGGTGTCCTGGGCAGAGACTGAGGTGGAGGCTGAGGTGGTGTCCTGGGCAGAGACTGAGGTGGAGGCTGAGGCAGCTTGTTGGCTGGCTGATGGTGCCGTGTCTTGTTCAGCGGTTTGAGGAACGGTATTGGTGCTCAGACAGTATTGGTGCTCCGTGTCTGCTGCTGTCTTTCCTACTCTTTGTCTTTCCACATCTTTCTCCTTCACGTCCTTCTGGTTATCCCTTCTTTGAGGACTTCCTTGGTTTTCTACTGAATCTGTCCCAATCATGTTTTGATCTATACTCGTTTTGGACTTAGCCCATTGGCCACTCAAATTGTCAGTCATAGTCCCCTGGTTATCTCTGACCTGCAGGGGCGGGTTCTCACAGTCAGGGAAGGCTTTGGATTCGCTGGCGCTGTGGTGCGAGGCATTGCCCAGTCTCAGTGAGGGGGATAAGGATAAGAGGAGCTGGTCCTCTATCTGCGAGGGAGCTGAAGTGACAACCAGGACCAATGGAAAGAAGATGGGAAACAATTGTGAGATTATTTTATAGGTTATAAAATGATTACAGTTATATTGGCGTTGTATTTCATCTACAGATTGTCAGACGGGGGGTGTACCGGGCGGGGGGTGTACCGGGCGAGGGGGGGGGGGGGGGTGTACCCGGCGGGGGGTGTGTACCGGGCGGGGGGGGTGTACCGGACGGGGGGTGTACCGGGGGGGGCGGGGGGGGGGGGGGGGGGGGGTGTACCGGGCGGGGGGTGTGTACCGGACGGGGGGTGTGTACCGGACGGGGGGTGTGTACCGGGCGGGGGGGGGGGGTGTGTACCGGGCGGGGGGGGGGGGGTGTGTACCGGACGGGGGGTGTGTACCGGGCGGGGGGGGGGGGGGGGGGTGTACCGGACGGGGGGTGTGTACCGGGCGGGGGGTGTACCGGGCGGGGGGGGGGGGGGGGGGTGTACCGGACGGGGGGTGTGTACCGGACGGGGGGTGTACCGGGCGGGGGGGGGGTGGGGGTGTACCGGACGGGGGGTGTGTACCGGGCGGGGGGTGTACCGGGGGGGGGGGGGGGTGTACCAGGCGGGGGATGTGTACCGGGCAGGGGGGGGGGTGTACCAGGCGGGGGATGTGTACCGGGCGGGGGGATACCAGGCGGGGGATGTGTACCGGGCAGTGGGGGGGGGGGGGTGTACCAGGCGGGGGATGTGTACCTAATGGCAGCGGATTCCCTCTATCAAAGGTGTCAAACTATTCCATGGACGGCCCAGTTTTTCCACTCCTCCCTTGTACTCGATTGATCAATTAAGGTCACTGATTAGTTACCCTCACCTGCGTGTCAAAGTTCATTGGACACAAATTGAAAGGAAATAACAAAGACAAGCACACTCAGCCCTCCATGAAATGAGTTTGACACCCCTTCCCTATAGAGTACACTACTTTAGACCAGAGCGCTAAGGGAATAGGGCCATTTGGGACTCAGACAGAGGCTTACCGCTCTTGGGCAGCTTGAGTTTCCCGTGGCACTGTGGGTTCTGTAGCAGGGACTTCAGGTCCTCTGCATGGGAGACACTGCACAGGAAGTCCTCCAGGACAGAGGGGGCAGCACTGATCAACAAAGCAGTCTAGAGACAGCAGAGAGAACACTGGTGAAAACTATTGTGATGACAAAGATTTACATATATGCAATTTTCTTAAATGTTTTACCTTAGTGAATCCAGTTTACCTGTTCAGAACAAGACATAGCTATTGTTTCTCTATCTTACTGTGGCTCTGTGTCAGTCTGTCTGTACCTGTTACTGTGGCTCTGTGTCAGGTCTGTACCTGTTACTGTGGCTCTGTGTCAGTCTGTCTGTACCTGTTACTGTGGCTCTGTGTCAGGTCTGTACCTGTTACTGTGGCTCTGTGTCAGGTCTGTCTGTACCCGTTACTGTGGCTCTGTGTCAGGTCTGTACCTGTTACTGTGGCTCTGTGTCAGGTCTGTACCTGTTACTGTGGCTCTGTGTCAGGTCTGTACCTGTTACTGTGGCTCTGTGTCAGGTCTGTCTGTACCCGTTACTGTGGCTCTGTGTCAGGTCTGTCTGTACCCGTTACTGTGGCTCTGTGTCAGGTCTGTCTGTACCCGTTACTGTGGCTCTGTGTCAGGTCTGTACCTGTTACTGTGGCTCTGTGTCAGTCTGTCTGTACCCGTTACTGTGGCTCTGTGTCAGGTCTGTCTGTACCCGTTACTGTGGCTCTGTGTCAGGTCTGTCTGTACCCGTTACTGTGGCTCTGTGTCAGGTCTGTACCTGTTACTGTGGCTCTGTGTCAGGTCTGTACCTGTTACTGTGGCTCTGTGTCAGGTCTGTCTGTACCTGTTACTGTGGCTCTGTCAGGTCTGTACCTGTTACTGTGGCTCTGTGTCAGTCTGTCTGTACCTGTTACTGTGGCTCTGTGTCAGTCTGTCTGTACCTGTTACTGTGGCTCTGTCAGGTCTGTACCTGTTACTGTGGCTCTGTGTCAGGTCTGTACCTGTTACTGTGGCTCTGTGTCAGTCTGTCTGTACCTGTTACTGTGGCTCTGTGTCAGGTCTGTACCTGTTTGAAGTCAGGGACGGGCAGCAGCTCCTCCAGTCTGGACAGCAAATGACACACCAGACTCTGCAGCGCCGAATCAAAGTTAGGTCCATACTCCACGGGGAACACAACCTATTGTACACGAGAGACTTACAACCTGTTTCAATAGTCTAAAACGGCACACTTCCTTGTATTTAGGTTAGCACTAAACATGAGGCCAACTTGATCTGATTATGTGTCTTCCACTATACTCTATCATACCTTGAAGAAGTGGTCCCTTCTATCTGGGTCTTTCACTATACTCTATCATACCTTGAAGAAGTGTTTCCTTCTATCTGGGTCTTTCACTAGACTCTGGATCAGCTTCAGGAAGTTGGCTTCAGCAAATTCAATCGCGGCATCGTTTGACTGCAACACATAAGGGTCCAGACAAACATCACAAGCTGCACAGTGGCGGTGTCTAGGACACAGACTGAGCCTAGTCCTGGAGAATCTCCTTTGAAAGTGCTTTTTTAGTCCAGGACAAGGCTTTAGTCTGTGTCTGGGAAACTGGCCCTTACTGTTTACTGTTTAAGAGAGCAGACTTGTCAGAATTACGCACCAGTTGATTAAAACACTCACCTGTTTGAGACCAGATGCTGTGATTCTATCCAGGTGGGTTTGAACAGCCTTGAGGTCATCAGGACGTCCAGACCCTAATAGTTGTAGACTCACCTGAGACAAGAACCAAACAGGTATTAACTGTTACATGAATTCAACCCATATATGTAGCCTCCAATCACACGACCTTGATAAACCATAAGTGATACTAGCAAGAGCAGTGGGTATTTCTTCTATCCCCATGCACCCGCAACAAACTGACTTACATGTCCGACTTCCTATTTTTAGCCTCCAATCACAGAACCTTCCAGGTGATTGGCCTGAGCAAGCTGCTAATCTGGACCCCAGATTGAATTGGAGTCAGTTTGTTATTTGGGGTGCGAGCTCAGTGATTCTGCACTGAGCCTTGCTGAAACCTAGACTCTCGAAACATGCTGGGAATCTCTTACAATCTATCCGGGAGTCTCTTACCCGTCCTCTGAGTGCCAGGGTCAGCAGCCACCTCTGTCTATTGGACAGGAGATCTGGAACCGCCTCTGTGACCATGGAAACAAACTCCTCCAATTTCCCATACTGATTTATGTTGCCCTGGCGCACCACCTGCCACATGAGTGCTGACATCATCCGGAGAGGAGGAACCAGGACACCTAGGGAGAGCAGAGGAAAGGGAGATTCTGCTAGGAGGGGGAAAGAGAGGAGAGAGATGGAGAGAGAGGAGGTTGGGACACAGGAGGGGGAAAGAGAGGAGAGAGGAGGTTGGGTCACAGGGGGGGGGAAAGAGAGGAGAGAGATGGAGAGAGAGGAGGTTGGGACACAGGAGGGGGAAAGAGAGGAGAGAGGAGGTTGGGTCACAGGGGGGGGAAAGAGAGGAGAGAGATGGAGAGAGAGGAGGTTGGGACACAGGAGGGGGAAAGAGAGGAGAGAGGAGGTTGGGACACAGGAGGGGGAAAGAGAGGAGAGAGGAGGTTGGGTCACAGGGGGGGGAAAGAGAGGAGAGAGAGGAGGTTGGGACACAGGAGGGGGAAAGAGAGGAGAGAGGAGGTTGGGTCACAGGGGGGGGAAAGAGAGGAGAGAGATGGAGAGAGAGGAGGTTGGGACACAGGAGGGGGAAAGAGAGGAGAGAGGAGGTTGGGACACAGGGGGGGGGGGGAGAGAGGAGAGAGGAGGTTGGGTCACAGGAGGGGGAAAGAGAGGAGAGAGGAGGTTGGGACACAGGAGGGGGAAAGAGAGGAGAGAGGAGGTTGGGTCACAGGAGGGGGAAAGAGAGGAGAGAGGAGGTTGGGTCACAGGAGGGGGAAAGAGAGGAGAGAGGAGGTTGGGTCACAGGAGGGGGAAAGAGAGGAGAGAGGAGGTTGGGTCACAGGGGGGGAAAGAGAGGAGAGAGATGGAGAGAGAGGAGGTTGGGTCACAGGGGGGGGAAAGAGAGGAAAGAGAGGAGAGAGGAGGTTGGGACACAATCCTTTTCCCTTCTCCCGGACTTGTAGTCCTTCATTTGTCGTCCAAAGAGAGCCATGGGGATACACAGTACCAGTCAAAAGTTTGGACACACCTACTCATTCCAGGGTTTTTCTTTATTTTTTACTATTTTCTACATTGTAGAATAATAGTGAAGATATCAAAACTATGAAATAACACATATGGAATCATGCACTAACCAACAATGTGTTAAACAAATCAAAATATATTTTATATTTGAGATTCTTCAAAGTAGCCACCCTTTGCACACTCTCGGCATTCTCTCAACCAGCTTCATGAGGTAGTCACCTGGAATGCAATTAAATTAACAGGTGTGCCTTGTTAAAAGTTAATTTTGTAGAATTTCTTTCCTTCTTAATGCATTTTGAGCCAATCAGTTGTTGTGAAAAGGTATTTATTTATTTAACTATGCAAGTAAGTTAAGAACAAATTCTTATTTACAATGACGGCCTACCCCATCCAAACCCTAACCCTGACGACGCTGTGCCAATTGTGCGCCGCCCTATGGGACTCCCAATCACGGCCAGTTGTGATACAGTCTGGAATCGAACCAGGGTATGTAGTGACGCCTCTAGCACTGAGATGCAGTGCCTTAGACAGCGAGTGGCGCAGCGGGGTGGTATACAGAAGATAGCCCTATTTGGTAAAAGACCAAGTCCATATTATGGCGAGAACAGCTCAAATAAGCAAAGAAACAACAGTCCATCATTACTTTTAGACATGAAGGTCAGTCAATCCAGGACCTTTCAAGAACTTAACGTTTCTTCAAGTGCAGTCGCAAAAACCATCAAGCGCTATGATGAAACGTTTTCTCATGAGGACCGCCACAGGAAAGGAAGACCCGGAGTTACCTCTGCTGCAGAGGATAAGTTCATTAGGAGTTACCAGCCACAGGAAAGGAAGACCCAGAGTTGCCTCTGCTGCAGAGGATAAGTTCATTAGAGATACCAACCTCAGAAATTGCAGCCCAAATAAATGCTTCACAGAGTTCAAGTAACAGACACATCTCAACATAAACTGTTCAGAGGAGACTGTGTGAATCAGGCCTTCATGGTCGAATTGCTGCAAAGAAACAACTACTAAAGGACACCAATAAGAAGAGACTTGCTTGGGCCAAGAAACACGAGCAATGGACATTAGACCGGTGGAAATCTGTCCTTTAGTCTGATAAGTCCAAGTTTGAGATTTTTGGTTCCAACCGCCGTGTCTTTGTGAGACGAAGAGTAGGTGAACGGATGATCTCCGCATGTGTGGATCCCACCGTGAAGCATGGGAGGAGGTGGTGTAATGGTGCTTTGCTGGTGACACGATCTGTGATTTATTTATAATTCAAGGAACACTTAACAAGCATGGCTACCACAGCATTCTGCAGCTATCTGCCATTCCATCTGGTTTCCGCTTAAGTGCGACTATCAATTGTTTGTCAACAGGACAATGACCCAACAGGCTAAGTGGCGTGTTGCATATCGTGTATGAGTTTGCCCCACATGTTTGTGAGCGGCTGTGTCCTACGTCGTTAACGGCCATTATTAAAGAGTCTGTACATTGAATTTCAGCTTCTTGCAAATTACAGGAAGTGACTTAATTGAGTCGAAAAAGAAACATTTACTCCAGACACCCGAACAGGCCCTCATCCCCATCATTTGCAGGAGAAAAAGACAGAGATTTTGTGGAGGGAGATCGTGGTGCCTTGTGAGGATCAGGCGACGAGTGTCTAATCTGCCTTTTCCATCCGTACTGGTCGCCAACGTGCAATCGCTGGAAAATAAATGGGACAAACTAAAAGCACGTATATCCTACCAACGAGGTAGAGGTTCTGCTCGCCTGAGGTAGAGTATCTCATGATAAGCTGTAGACCACACTATCTACCTACAGAGTTTCTATATTATTCATAGTCGTCTATTTAACACCACAGACCGATGCTGGCACTAAGACCGCACTCAACCAGCTGTATAAGGCCATAAGCAAACAGGAAAACGCTCATCCAGAGGCGGCGCTCCTAGTGGCCGGGGACTTTAATGCAGGGAAACTTAAATCAGTTATACCTAATTTCTATCAACATGTTAAATAGGGGAAAAAACTCAAGACCACCTTTACTCCACACACAGAGACAGACACAAAGCTCTCCCTCGGCCTCTGGTGCTCCAGTATCTTATAGCGGTAGATGAAACAACGGCCACATTGGGGGCACCTGTGGGCCACGCGCCGCCGCGGCTGCTCTGATGCAAATCTGACCATAATTCTATCCTTCTGATTCTTGCTTGCATGCTTACAAGCAAAAATTAAAGCAGGAACCACCAGTGACTCGGTCAATAAAAAAAAAAGTGGTCAGATGAAGCAGATGCTAAACTACAGGACTGTTTTGCTAGCACAGACTGGAATATGTTCCAATATTCTTCTGATTGCAGTGAGGAGTACACCACATCAGTCATTGGCTTCATCAATAAGTACATCGATGACGTCGTCCCCACAATGACTGTACGTACATACCCCAAACAGAAGCCATGGATTATAGGCAACATCCGCACTGAGGAGCGAAGGCCACTGTGCTAGCTAGGAGGACTCCGGTACACAGCAGGTGGGAGCGAAGGCCACTGTGCTAGCTAGGAGGACTCCGGTACACAGCAGGCGGGAGCGAAGGCCACTGTGCTAGCTAGGAGGACTCCGGTACACAGCAGGTAGGAGCGAAGGCCACTGTGCTAGCTAGGAGGACTCCGGTACACAGCAGGTGGGAGCGAAGGCCACTGTGCTAGCTAGGAGGACTCCGGTACACAGCAGGTAGGAGCGAAGGCCACTGTGCTAGCTAGGAGGACTCTGGTACACAGCAGGCGGGAGCGAAGGTACACAGTGTGCGGGAGCAAAGGCCAATGTGCTAGCTAGGAGGACTCCGGTACACAGCAGGTAGGAGCGAAGGCCACTGTGCTAGCTAGGAGGACTCCGGTACACAGCAGGTGGGAGCGAAGGCCACTGTGCTAGCTAGGAGGACTCCGGTACACAGCAGGTAGGAGCGAAGGCCACTGTGCTAGCTAGGAGGACTCCGGTACACAGCAGGTAGGAGCGAAGGCCACTGTGCTAGCTAGGAGGACTCCGGTACACAGCAGGTAGGAGCGAAGGCCACTGTGCTAGCTAGGAGGACTCCGGTACACAGCAGGTGGGAGCGAAGGCCACTGTGCTAGCTAGGAGGACTCCGGTACACAGCAGGTGGGAGCGAAGGCCACTGTGCTAGCTAGGAGGACTCCGGTACACAGCAGGTGGGAGCGAAGGCCACTGTGCTAGCTAGGAGGACTCCGGTACACAGCAGGTGGGAGCGAAGGCCACTGTGCTAGCTAGGAGGACTCCGGTACACAGCAGGTAGGAGCGAAGGCCACTGTGCTAGCTAGGAGGACTCCGGTACACAGCAGGTGGGAGCGAAGGCCACTGTGCTAGCTAGGAGGACTCCGGTACACAGCAGGTGGGAGCGAAGGCCACTGTGCTAGCTAGGAGGACTCCGGTACACAGCAGGTAGGAGCGAAGGCCACTGTGCTAGCTAGGAGGACTCTGGTACACAGCAGGCGGGAGCGAAGGTACACAGTGTGCGGGAGTGAAGGCCACTGTGCTAGCTAGGAGGACTCCGGTACACAGCAGGTAGGAGCGAAGGCCACTGTGCTAGCTAGGAGGACTCCGGTACACAGCAGGTAGGAGCGAAGGCCACTGTGCTAGCTAGGAGGACTCCGGTACACAGCAGGTAGGAGCGAAGGCCACTGTGCTAGCTAGGAGGACTCTGGTACACAGCAGGCGGGAGCGAAGGTACACAGTGTGCGGGAGCAAAGGCCAATGTGCTAGCTAGGAGGACTCCGGTACACAGCAGGTAGGAGCGAAGGCCACTGTGCTAGCTAGGAGGACTCCGGTACACAGCAGGTGGGAGCGAAGGCCACTGTGCTAGCTAGGAGGACTCCGGTACACAGCAGGTAGGAGCGAAGGCCACTGTGCTAGCTAGGAGGACTCCGGTACACAGCAGGTGGGAGCGAAGGCCACTGTGCTAGCTAGGAGGACTCCGGTACACAGCAGGTAGGAGCGAAGGCCACTGTGCTAGCTAGGAGGACTCCGGTACACAGCAGGTGGGAGCGAAGGCCACTGTGCTAGCTAGGAGGACTCCGGTACACAGCAGGTGGGAGCGAAGGCCACTGTGCTAGCTAGGAGGACTCCGGTACACAGCAGGTGGGAGCGAAGGCCACTGTGCTAGCTAGGAGGACTCCGGTACACAGCAGGTGGGAGCGAAGGCCACTGTGCTAGCTAGGAGGACTCCGGTACACAGCAGGTAGGAGCGAAGGCCACTGTGCTAGCTAGGAGGACTCCGGTACACAGCAGGTGGGAGCGAAGGCCACTGTGCTAGCTAGGAGGACTCCGGTACACAGCAGGTGGGAGCGAAGGCCACTGTGCTAGCTAGGAGGACTCCGGTACACAGCAGGTAGGAGCGAAGGCCACTGTGCTAGCTAGGAGGACTCTGGTACACAGCAGGCGGGAGCGAAGGTACACAGTGTGCGGGAGTGAAGGCCACTGTGCTAGCTAGGAGGACTCCGGTACACAGCAGGTAGGAGCGAAGGCCACTGTGCTAGCTAGGAGGACTCCGGTACACAGCAGGTAGGAGCGAAGGCCACTGTGCTAGCTAGGAGGACTCCGGTACACAGCAGGTGGGAGCGAAGGCCACTGTGCTAGCTTGGAGGGCTTCGGTACACAGCAGGCGGAGGCAGGGGCAACATCGGTAGCTTGCTAGGACACCGGTAGACAAGTGTCATTCGCCCCCGAAAAACTCAGATAGTACTTTTATTTCCTTTTTGACCCACATTTTAAATCACATAGACAATTGGGAAATCCATCATATCAAAAGTGTAACACAAGCATGATGATGGCGTGCTCGAGGGCGGTGTTCATACAGGAACCAATGGAATGTTCGAGTGGGGACGCAGGGACCCTGAAGACGCAGGGATGCATACATGCTGTAACGCCCAAATTGTGGGCAGTAATCACACACTATTGTCACAGATAGAACAATGAGGCAGATATTTCACCGGATGTACAAATGTAATTCGTCCCGTTTGCGTTTCCACTCACTACCAAATATGGTGCTGAGAGGAAGCCCAGTGGCTGGCAGTAGGAAACGATGGAGCGAGATTAATTATAGCCAACATTCTGCTAATTTTCTCATCGATAAAACATTTGGATCTCCATACAGTTTTCTGTTTCCAAAACTAGAATCTGTAACAAACTGCGTTTTGTAGACTTTACCCTTTGCTTTGCCAAAGTAAAAAAAAATAATAATGATTTCCAAGGAGCGCAAGGACGAATTGAGTTACTGCACACGCGCACTTCACAGCGTAGGCGTTCCCTAACGAAAATATGCAAATAAATGCTAGAATGCGCCAATAGGATGTCAGTAGCTCGTCCTTGGCTCAGCCCACCTCCTTGCTTGTACTGCCCATTATGATTAGTTTGCTCCCATTGGAAACAACAGGCTCTGGTCTATCTTGGGTTAGTTATAAAAATATATGTCCTATTGTAGCTAGCTAACACAAGTATTGGCTTGAGGGCCGAAGCCACTGATACACTAGTTACCAAAAGAACAATGAAATGTGTACATCAGCTAATACATACCCATATTTCACCTCTAAAGAACTTCTTGCTTCGGATTTGTATAAAGAGAAATGGAAGGAATGGCTAATGTAACAAATATACTAGCTAGTTAGCTATCCTAGCCAGCAAAGAAAACACCTTTTCGGCTTCTTCTTCATCGTCGGCGTAGAACGCGTACTTCCGTAAACGGTCCTGCTGCTTCTTGTCAAAATAAAAGTCCCATGTTTCTTCAAGAGGTATTTTCTCTTTGATAAAAAAGATTTCTCCACCTTTAGTAATTTTCTTTCAAATCCTGATCAGGAATACAATATTTATAAAATGAGAATATGCGCTGATTTTTTATGTACTGTTTCGAGATCAGATCATTTGACTATTATTTAGAAAAACGAAAATATGACCGGAAAAGGGAGCTGAGTTTACCTTACGCATCTTTTCTTTTTTTTTTTACTTCCAAACTGCTGAGGGTAAAGTATATATTTATGGTAATTTGGTTATTTAATAGTTAGTGGAGTTATTATAAACAATGTAGCTAATGAAATGCAATGCCTTCCTTGTATTTGGCTATGCATTAGGGAGTGAACGTTATGTATATTAAGGGTTACATGGAGAAGATCGGGCCTCTGAAATGAAAATGGATGGCCCTACACACACATTGTATAAAGAAAAGTTTCACTTTTGAATACCCTCAAACACCAAGTTATGCATAGGCTACCTAATTTCTAAATAGGCCATCATCACTGAGTAAGGTTACATGCACACAATAATGCTGTTATTGTTTATCGTCAGATAAATATAATAGTTCCATTGAAACGTTTACATGCATTGCAAGAACGATAACTATGTCTACAACTGACGGCACTCTGATAAATACAGACTTTCGCCAATTAAAATAAACGTTCTACCACAGTAGAAACATGTTATTTTTGCGAACCATATTTTCTTCTGAGTTCGGACATATAAAGTGTTTATGTGAAAACGACTTCTACTAGGCATACATTCAGTTGTTCTGAACTCTTCACTAAAGAGGGGGGCTTGTTCGGCTGTTGCACGTCTGCAGATCAAATCCACCGCTGCAACGCGGATGTTGTTGAATGAAGAAGGAGACTCGTTTAACTCGCTCTAATAACGACTCGTACTTCCCGAGGTTTTTACAGTCTAGTTCTAGTCACGTCTTCATCACGACAACAGGTAGGTAGTCTTGCAATAGTACTATATTACCTCGATTCCCTTGTTAAGTTTAAAGTCCACAACTTTAACAATCAAATTGTATTCCCGTTTCTAACATTGTTGTTACAATGTGTAACTCTGTGTTGTTGTATGTGTCGAACTGCTTTGCTTTATCTTGGCCAGGTCGCAATTGTAAATGAGAACTTGTTCTCAACTTGCCTACCTGGTTATTAAATAAAGGTTAAATATTATTATTTGTTTTTTTAACAATAGCTTACACATTAAATATGATTTTATTTCACATTCAAAAGGTAAGTACTTTTTTTTACACCATGAGTGTGCAAAGCACTGCAATTTTTCAGTGCTTCCACATCAACATGATGTTTTATTTATGTCACCTTTATTTAACCAAGTAGGCTAGTTGAGAACAAGTTCTCATTTACAACGGCGACCTGGCCAAGATAAAGCAAAGCAGTTCGACACGTACAACACAGTTACACATGGAATAAACAAACATACAGTCAATAATACAGTAGAAAGTCTATATACAGTGTGTGCAAATGAGGTAAGAACAGGGAGGTAAGGCAATAAATAGGCCATGGTGGCAAAGTAATTACAATATAGCAATTAAACACTGGAATGGTAGGATGTGCAGAAGATGAATGTGCAAGTAGAGATACTGGGAGGCAAAGGAGCAAGATAAATAAATTAATACAGTATGGGGATGAGGTAGTTGGATGGGCTATTTACAGATTTACAGAAGTCAGAACCGTCCAGAGTAGTGATGCTGGACGGGCGGGCAGGTGCGGGCAGCGATCGGTTGAAGAGCATGCATTTAGTTTTACTTGCATATAAGAGGAGTTGGAGGCCACGGAAGGAGAGTTGTATGGCGTTGAAGCTCGTCTGGAGGTTAGTTAACAGTGTCCAAAGAAGGGCTAGAGGTATACAGAATGGTGTTGTCTGCGTAGAGGTGGATCAGAGAATCACCAGCAGCAAGAGCGACATCAATGATGTATACAGAGAAGAGAGTCGGTCCAAGAATTGAACCCTGTGGCACCCCCATAGAGACTGCCAGAGGTCCGGACAACAGGCCCTCTGATTTGACACACTGAACTCTATCAGAGAAGTAGTTGGTGAACCAGGCAAGGCAATCATTTGAGAAACCATGGCTGTTGAGTCTGCCGATGAGGATGTGGTGATTGACAGAGTCGAAAGCCTTGGCCAGGTCGATGAATACGGCTGCACAGTAATGTCTCTTATCGATGGCAGTTATGATATCGTTTAGGACCTTGAGCGTGGCTGAGGTGCACCCGTGACCAGCTCTGAAACCAGATTGCATAGCGGCGAAGGTACGGTGGGATTCGAAATGGTCGGTATTCTGTTTGTTAACTTGTCTTTCGAAGACCTTAGAAAAGCAGGGTAGGATAGATATAGGTCTGTAGCAGTTTGGGTCTAGAGTGTCTCCCCCTTTGAAGAGGGGGATGACCGCGGCAGCTTTCCAATCTTTGAGAATCTCAGACAACACCAAAGAGAGGTTGATAAGGCTAGTAATAGGGGTGGCAACAATTTCAGCAGATAGTTTTAGAAAGAAAGGGTCCAGATTATCTAGCCCAGCTGATTTGTAGGGGTCCAGATTTTGCAGCTCTTTCAGAACATCAGCTATCTGGATTTGGGTGAAGGAGAAGTGGTGGGGGCTTGAGCGGTTTGCTGTGGAGGGTGCAGAGCTATTGACCGGGGTAGCCAGGTGGAAAGCATGGCCAGGCGTAGAGAAATGCTTATTGAAATTCTCAATTATAGTGGATTTATCAGTAGTGACAGTGTTTCCTAGCCTCAGAGCAGTGGGCAGCTGGGAGGAGGTGCTCTTATTCTCCATTATTCAACAGTCAAATTGAACATTTCAGGAACTCTTGATACAAATCTTTTTTTATATCAGTTATTTGATTTCAAACCTTTTTACATTACCATGTCCCTAAACCATGCTGGCTTTCTAGATCCATCTTTCTGTGCTCACTAGTTTAAAGGAGTTGCCTGAGGTTTGTCACAGTAACACATAGCGTGTGTCTCGGAGCTTGGCATCCAACTTTCCATTCTCCATACTTACAATGTACCCAATATCTCCAGCGTCGTGTTTAATTTTGTGTTTGTAGGTTTTGTGGTGATTTTGGAATGTCTTTTGCTTTTTCCTTTTACTTCTCAATACTCGGTGACTTTGTTTGAATGTCTTTTCCAAACATGAGAAAGGCTCGTGTTTCCCCTGAAGCACGTTGAGGCGTTGAGCGATTAGCAAGGATCATCATTTTTGGTAGCTCCTCTTTCCGGCTCTTCCCCTCACTGTTGGCTGTTCTGAAGGAATTCTTCAGATATCGCTGGAATCGCTTCATTTTTTCCATTGCTCTAATATGGCGATGCTCTAATGTCAACAAGTTTTCAAAAGTCTGTCCAACAAATTGTCTGGCATTATCTATAACCACCTGTAGGGGGTGCCCACCGCGTACAAAGATTTAAACATCTTTGCAGACACCGTACTTGAAGATATGTCAGATTTGACAACAGCTTCTGGGTAACAGGTATAATGTTCACTTAAGGTAATTATGTATTCATTATGGATCGGTCCCACTAAGTCAATACCTAGTTTACTCCAGTGTCTTGGTGGTATTTCAAGTGGTTGGTCTTCGTGCAGTGGCTGGTTTAGCACAGATGCTGTACAATTTCTTATCAGTCTTTCAACATCAAAGTCCTGCTTCTTTGGTACTGTTTTGTACTGTTTTGTAAAAAACACTTCTTGATGAGTTTTGTGTGCGATGTCAAACGCTTGCTTGATCTCTGTTTTTGGTAACACAATCTTGTGTCCTCTTAGAATACGTCCTATCATGTGTTGTCTATTGAGATCTGTTGTACGGCCGTTGAGATCTGTTGTACGGCCGCTGAGATCTGTTGTACGGCCGCTGAGATCTGTTGTACGGCCGTTGAGATCTGTTGTACGGCCGTTGAGATCTGTTGTACGGCCGCTGAGATCTGTTGTACGGCCGCTGAGATCTGTTGTACGGCCGTTGAGATCTGTTGTACGGCCGCTGAGATCTGTTGTACGGCCGCTGAGATCTGTTGTACGGCCGTTGAGATCTGTTGTACGGCCGTTGAGATCTGTTGTACGGCCGTTGAGATCTGTTGTACGGCCGTTGAGATCTGTTGTACGGCCGCTGAGATCTGTTGTACGGCCGCTGAGATCTGTTGTACGGCCGCTGAGATCTGTTGTACGGCCGCTGAGATCTGTTGTACGGCCGTTGAGATCTGTTGTACGGCCGCTGAGATCTGTTGTACGGCCGCTGAGATCTGTTGTACGGCCGCTGAGATCTGTTGTACGGCCGCTGAGATCTGTTGTACGGCCGCTGAGATCTGTTGTACGGCCGCTGAGATCTGTTGTACGGCCGTTGAGATCTGTTGTACGGCCATTGATCCTCTGGAACTGAATTTGGCCATTTTTCCGTTCCACAGTTTGAATCAACTTTGTCAAGGTTTTATCCTGTTTTGTTGCTTCTTTCAGATCTTTGATTGTCAATGCAGGTAGGTCGCTAACTAAAAGCACTCTCTGCACATAATCATCAACGTAGACATTTTCTTCAGTTTCAGGTAAAGGGAAGTCGAGATAGGGAATCTGCAACGTTTGTTTTTCCCTCGATGTGCTCAATCTTGTGGTCGTCCGGTTGTAGTCTGAGTCCAAGTCTTTGAAATTCTCGGACACAGCGTCGACTTCTCAGGAATAAAAATGTAGATCAGTGGTTTGGGATCAGTTTGTAGTACAAACTGGCCTCCGTATAGAAAAGTTATGTGTTCTATTGCCCACACGCACCCAAGAGCTTCTCACTCGATCTGAGAATATCTTGTGTCTCTAGAAGTCAGTGAACGACTTGCATAAGCAATTGGCTTGTTGTGTTTATTTTCTGTTGCTGTAGCAATATAGCTCCAAGTCCTACTGGGTTTGTGTCAATAATCACTACTGTTAAAAATGGCGCCGATAGAGATGGCAGCTTCACTTCTAGTCCTTGTGCAGTATTTTTTTTTTTTATGTATTATTTCTTACATTGTTAGCCCAGAAAACCTTAAGTGTTATTACATACAGCCGGGAAGAACTATTGGATATCAGAGAGACGTCAACTTACCAGCACAACCAGCACTACGACCAGGAATATGACTTTCCCGAAGCGGATCCTTTGTCTGCACCTCTCAGGGCATTAGAACTGATTCCAGAGGCCGACCCAAAACAACGCCATCGGAGGAGAGGATGCCGGAGCGGTCTTCTAGTGAGGCTTCGGATGCGCGCACACCACCCACCGCTTCCCAGTATATTACTTGCTAATGTCCAGTCCCTAGTTAACAAAGTTGACAAAATCAGGGCAAGAGTTGCTTTCCAAAGAGATATCCGGGATTGTAACATACTCTGTTCCACGGAGACATGGCTAGCTGGAGACATGCTGTCGGAGTCTGTACAGCCAACGGGATTTTCAGTGCATCGCGCCGACAGGAATAAACATCTCTCCGGTAAGAAGAAGGTCGGGGGTGTATGTTTCGTGATTAACGACTCATGGTGTAATTGTAACAACATACAGGAACTCAAGTCCCTTTTGTTCACCTGACCTAGAATAAAAGAAGCATTTAGCTTCACTGGCAATAACATCTGCTAACCAATACAATTTGATTTGATTTGAATGTTGTTAATCCACATAGCATAAAGTCCATGTCTTTCTGGTAGGCCTCAGGTGCGCTTGATAATCCGAAAGGAAATTTCTTGAATCTGTAGTATCCTCTATGTGTGATGAATGTTGTCAGGTTTCTTGATTCTGAGGCATCCAGTTTTGCAAACACTTTCGCTCCTTGCAATGCTTGCAGTAAACTGTCTACTGTGGGAACTTAGTGTCGTTCTCGTATGACAGCTTTGTTCTCATAAATCCGCACAAACTCTGACTTCTTTTGTCTTTTTTTGGAATGAGGAGAATATTGGAAATCCATTCTGATCTTTGATTCACTTCTTGTATGATGTCATCATCTAACATCGAGTCCAGTTCTTGATTGACAGCTTCCAGCAGTGGATAAGGAACACATCTCAGGCCTGAGCCTCAGAGACTATTTGCTCATTCACCGTACCTTTGTGAATGTATCCATTGATGTGTCCAAGTCCTTGGAAAAAGGGACTCATATTCCTGTGCTAGCTGCATGAATCTGCCTGGTGATTGCTCTACTGAACTTGACATTATCATTATCTTTTCAAGTCAAAACATATGCTTCTACGTTTCCTCTGAGCACCAAGATCTTGTATTTTGTTACACTTCTATTCCAAAGCTCTGCTCTCAAATAACCTACACATTGTAGTGGGGTAGTCTGGGCAGAAACATAGCACTTTTTCTTACTCTCTAAATTCCATTCCTGCAAACGTTCTCTTGAACAAGGGCTTCTCCGAGGAAATTCCTTCCACTGCCTGTGTCAAGGATCATTTTCAGCTATTGTCCATTGACTTTCATTGTTTCTTTTCCTTCCTGATGGATTGAATAGACAAGCTGGTCTGAGTCTGCAGATTCAGGTTCATTCACAGCTCTAACTGGGTTGTCACTTTTAGCTTTGTCTCTATTTATTTTTGTCACCTTGATTTTGTTCTTTTCAATGGTCTTTCTTTTCTCTACGGACCACAGTGGACTGTTTTCTCTACGGACCACAATGGACTGTTTTCTCTACGGACCACAGTGGTCTGTTTTCTCTACGGACCACAGTGGTCTGTTTTCTCTACGGACCACAGTGGTCTGTTTTCTCTACGGACCACAGTGGTCTGTTTTCTCTACGGACCACAGTGGTCTGTTTTCTCTACGGACCACAGTGGTCTGTTTTCTCTACGGACCACAGTGGTCTGTTTTCTCTACGGACCACAATGGACTGTTTTCTTTACGGACCACAATGGACTGTTTTCTCTACGGACCACAATGGTCTGTTTTCTCTACGGACCACAATGGACTGTTTTCTCTACGGACCACAATGGACTGTTTTCTCTACGGACCACAATGGACTGTTTTCTCTACGGACCACAATGGTCTGTTTTCTCTACGGACCACAATGGTCTGTTTTCTCTACGGACCACAATGGACTGTTTTCTCTACGGACCACAATGGACTGTTTTCTCTACGGACCACAATGGACTGTTTTCTCTACGGACCACAGTGGTCTGTTTTCTCTACGGACCACAATGGACTGTTTTCTCTACGGACCACAATGGACTGTTTTCTCTACGGACCACAGTGGACTGTTTTCTCTACGGACCACAATGGACTGTTTTCTCTACGGACCACAACGGACTGTTTTCTCTACAGTTCAAGCATTTAGCTGTGTTGGAGCTTTTGCTTCCATTTCGTGCGTTGCCTCTCTGTGTATTAATATTTACACGTCCTCCAGTAAAATAAACATGACTGTCTTTAGCCTTGATGATCAGAAAGCACTTTTGGTTCTGTCTGTGCTGCTTCAAATATTCTACCAGTGGTGAGATCACCTAGCAGTGTTAAATTGCTCCAGGAAGAAGGATTATCTCAGTCTTTTGTACATCTTTCCACTAGCTGCTCCCTCAACACGTCTGACTCCAGAGCACCTCACATGACGTAGCCTCTTCTCTTAATGCATTCACACAGCCATCGATAGTTCCACGTCTCTTAATGCATTCACACAGCCATCGATAGTTCCTCTTCTCTTAATGCATTCACACAGCCATCGATAGTTCCTCTTCTCTTAATGCATTCACACAGCCATCGATAGTTCCTCTTCTCTTAATGCATTCACACAGCCATCGATAGTTCCACGTCTCTTAATGCATTCACACAGCCATCGATAGTTCCACGTCTCTTAATGCATTCACACAGCCATCGATAGTTCCTCTTCTCTTAATGCATTCACACAGCCATCGATAGTTCCACGTCTCTTAATGTATTCACACAGCCATCGATAGTTCCTCTTCTCTTAATGCATTCACACAGCCATCGATAGTTCCACGTCTCTTAATGCATTCACACAGCCATCGATAGTTCCACGTCTCGTAATGCATTCACACAGCCATCGATAGTTCCTCTTCTCTTAATGCATTCACACAGCCATCGATAGTTCCACGTCTCTTAATGCATTCACACAGCCATCGATAGTTCCACGTCTCTTAATGCATTCACACAGCCATCGATAGTTCCTCTTCTCTTAATGCATTCACACAGCCATCGATAGTTCCACGTCTCTTAATGCATTCACACAGCCATCGATAGTTCCACGTCTCTTAATGCATTCACACAGCCATCGATAGTTCCTCTTCTCTTAATGCATTCACACAGCCATCGATAGTTCCTCTTCTCTTAATGCATTCACACAGCCATCGATAGTTCCTCTTCTCTTAATGCATTCACACAGCCATCGATAGTTCCTCTTCTCTTGATGCATTCACACAGCCATCGATAGTTCCTCTTCTCGTAATGTATTCAAACAGCCATCGTTAGTTCCTCTTCTCTTAATGCATTCACACAGCCATCGATAGTTCCTCTTCTCTTAATGCATTCACACAGCCATCGATAGTTCCTCTTCTCTTAATGCATTCACACAGCCATCGATAGTTCCTCTTCTCTTAATGCATTCACACAGCCATCGATAGTTCCTCTTCTCTTAATGCATTCACACAGCCATCGATAGTTCCACGTCTCTTAATGCATTCACACAGCCATCGATAGTTCCACGTCTCTTAATGCATTCACACAGCCATCGATAGTTCCACGTCTCTTAATGCATTCACACAGCCATCGATAGTTCCACGTCTCTTAATGCATTCACACAGCCATCGATAGTTCCACGTCTCGTAATGCATTCACACAGCCATCGATAGTTCCTCTTCTCTTAATGCATTCACACAGCCATCGATAGTTCCTCTTCCCTTAATGCATTCACACAGCCATCGATAGTTCCACGTCTCTTAATGCATTCACACAGCCATCGATAGTTCCTCTTCTCTTAATGCATTCACACAGCCATCGATAGTTCCTCTTCCCTTAATGCATTCACACAGCCATCGATAGTTCCACGTCTCTTAATGCATTCACACAGCCATCGATAGTTCCTCTTCTCTTAATGCATTCACACAGCCATCGATAGTTCCTCTTCTCTTAATGCATTCACACAGCCATCGATAGTTCCTCTTCTCTTAATGCATTCACACAGCCATCGATAGTTCCTCTTCTCTTAATGCATTCACACAGCCATCGATAGTTCCACGTCTCTTAATGCATTCACACAGCCATCGATAGTTCCTCTTCTCTTAATGCATTCACACAGCCATCGATAGTTTCTCTTCTCTTAATGCATTCACACAGCCATCGATAGTTCCACGTCTCTTAATGCATTCACACAGCCATCGATAGTTCCTCTCCTCTTAATGCATTCACACAGCCATCGATAGTTCCTCTTCTCTTAATGCATTCACACAGCCATCGATAGTTCCACGTCTCTTAATGCATTCACACAGCCATCGATAGTTCCTCTTCTCTTAATGCATTCACACAGCCATCGATAGTTCCTCTTCCCTTAATGCATTCACACAGCCATCGATAGTTCCACGTCTCTTAATGCATTCACACAGCCATCGATAGTTCCTCTTCTCTTAATGCATTCACACAGCCATCGATAGTTCCTCTTCTCTTAATGCATTCACACAGCCATCGATAGTTCCTCTTCTCTTAATGCATTCACACAGCCATCGATAGTTCCTCTTCTCTTAATGCATTCACACAGCCATCGATAGTTTCTCTTCTCTTAATGCATTCACACAGCCATCGATAGTTCCACGTCTCTTAATGCATTCACACAGCCATCGATAGTTCCTCTTCTCTTAATGCATTCACACAGCCATCGATAGTTTCTCTTAATGCATTCACACAGCCATCGATAGTTTCTCTTAATGCATTCACACAGCCATCGATAGTTTCTCTTAATGTATTCACACAGCCATCGATAGTTCCTCTTCTCTTAATGCATTCACACAGCCATCGATAGTTCCACGTCTCTTAATGCATTCACACAGCCATCGATAGTTCCACGTCTCTTAATGCATTCACACAGCCATCGATAGTTCCTCTTCTCTTAATGCATTCAAACAGCCATCGATAGTTTCTCTTCTCTTAATGCATTCACACAGCCATCGATAGTTCCTCTTCTCTTAATGCATTCACACAGCCATCGATAGTTCCTCTTCTCTTAATGCATTCACACAGCCATCGATAGTTCCTCTTCTCTTAATGCATTCACACAGCCATCGATAGTTTCTCTTAATGCATTCACACAGCCATCGATAGTTTCTCTTAATGCATTCACACAGCCATCGATAGTTCCTCTTCTCTTAATGCATTCACACAGCCATCGATAGTTCCTCTTCTCTTAATGCATTCACACAGCCATCGATAGTTTCTCTTAATGCATTCACACAGCCATCGATAGTTTCTCTTAATGCATTCACACAGCCATCGATAGTTTCTCTTAATGCATTCACACAGCCATCGATAGTTCCTCTTCTCTTAATGCATTCACACAGCCATCGATAGTTCCTCTTCTCTTAATGCATTCAAACAGCCATCGATAGTTCCTCTTCTCTTAATGCATTCACACAGCCATCGATAGTTCCTCTTCTCTTAATGCATTCACACAGCCATCGATAGTTCCTCTTCTCTTAATGCATTCACACAGCCATCGATAGTTCCTCTTCTCTTAATGCATTCACACAGCCATCGATAGTTCCTCTTCTCTTAATGCATTCACACAGCCATCGATAGTTCCTCTTCTCTTAATGCATTCACACAGCCATCGATAGTTCCTCTTCTCTTAATGCATTCACACAGCCATCGATAGTTCCACGTCTCTTAATGCATTCACACAGCCATCGATAGTTCCTCTTCTCTTAATGCATTCACACAGCCATCGATAGTTCCTCTTCTCTTAATGCATTCACACAGCCATCGATAGTTTCTCTTAATGCATTCACACAGCCATCGATAGTTTCTCTTAATGCATTCACACAGCCATCGATAGTTCCTCTTCTCTTAATGCATTCACACAGCCATCGATAGTTTCTCTTAATGCATTCACACAGCCATCGATAGTTTCTCTTAATGCATTCACGCAGCCATCGATAGTTTCTCTTAATGCATTCACACAGCCATCGATAGTTTCTCTTAATGCATTCACACAGCCATCGATAGTTCCTCTTCTCTTAATGCATTCACACAGCCATCGATAGTTCCTCGTCTCTTAATGCATTCACACAGCCATCGATAGTTCCTCTTCTCTTAATGCATTCACACAGCCATCGATAGTTTCTCTTAATGCATTCACACAGCCATCAAGAGTTTCGTCTCGATCCTGTGTTCTTTGATCCTGTGTTCTTTGTTGTGACTTTCCAACCCCACATTTCTCAGCGGTGTAAAGTAGGCATCAAGCACGGCTACCGTCTGCAAATGTACCTTTTTCTCCCGGTTGAAATAGATTCCACTTTAAACAAGGTACACCTGTTAATTGAAATGCATTCCAGGTGACTACCTCATGAAGCTGGTTGAGAGTATTCCAAGAGTGTGTAAACCTGTCATCAAGGCAAAGGGTGGCTACTTTGAAGAATCTAAAATATATTTTGATTTGTTAAACACATTTTTAGTTACTACATGATTTCATATGCGTTATTACATAGTTTTGATGTCTTCACTATTATTCTACAATGTAGAAAAAATTAAGAAAACCCTGGAATGAGTAGCTGTCCAAACTGTTGACTGGTAGTGTGTGTGTGTGTGTGTGTGTGTGTGTGTGTGTGTGTGTGTGTGTGTGTGTGTGTGTGTGTGTGTGTGTGTGTGTAAATATATATATTTAAAACACAAAATATTACATGACCCTCCCCTGAACCAGATTAAAATATTACTAAACCCTCCCCTTGACTGAAATTGAAATAACGTCACCCTCCCCCCAATTTCCTCCAGGTACCCGTTCTGTAAATGTTGATCCGCCCAGCAGTGCTGAGTTAGTTTTGTCATCTGCATTCAATCGTAGTGAACAAACAAAACGAGTAGTTACATTGACTGTATACTGTGAATGTTATTGTTAAACCTGTCAACCTCCTATCCTCTGAAAAAAAGCTGCTGAGTGATGATCATTGAACAAGTTTGTCCACATTCCCTGTAACGATACAGTGCCAGCAGCGTAACGGATCTCTATGGAGAAGCATCTCTCTTGATACTTATCTTCTTTGTCTCCACAGACTCTTGATTAGTCTCCTACATGGCGGCTAACAGCGATTTCCTCTTAACATTTCAAGGTGAGTGTTTAATAGACTGTAATGCCATTCTGATACAGCTTAACACCGCTGGTGCTCAGTCTTATAGACTCTATACATTATTATAATAATAATAATGCCATTCAGATCAGTGGAGGCTCCACTGAGGAGGAAGGGCAGGACCATCCTCTTTAGTGAATTAAATAAAAAATAAAAATAGTGAAGCATTGAAAAAGTTATTCATTTTAGAATAAACTATACTAAATATATTCACGTCACCTAATAACTGATTAAAACACTCTGTTTTGCAATGAAGGTCTACAGTAGCCTCAACGGCACTCTGTAGGGTAGCACCATGGTGTAGCCGGAGGACAGCTAGTTTCCGTCCTCCTCTGGGTACATTGACTTCAATACAAAACCTAGGAGGCTCATGGTTCTCACCCCCTTCCATAGACTTACACAGTAATTGTGATAACTTCCAGAGGATGTACTCCAACCTATCAGAGATCTTGCAGCGTGAACTGACATGTTGTCCACCCAATCAAAGGATCAACAAATGTATTTAGTACTGAAAGCATAAGCTACAGGTAGCTAGCACTGCAGTGCATAAAACGTGGTGAGTAATTAACCAAAGAGAGAGAGAGACAATATTTGAATAGTTTTGAACAAGTTAATTTCTTCAAAAATCCTGATATTACCAGGTTGTGCCCACTAGATGGTGGTATTGGGTGGTTTTTTTCTGAATCAGAATCTCATAACCTTTCTCTTTACTAACATTCTGAATCAGAATCTCATAACCTTTCTCTTTACTAATATTCTGAATCAGAATCTTTGTCTTAACCTTCCTCTTTACTAACATTCTGAATCAGAATCTCATAACCTTTCTCTTTACTAACATTCTGAATCAGAATCTCATAACCTTTCTCTTTACTAATATTCTGAATCAGAATCTTTGTCTTAACCTTCCTCTTTACTAACATTCTGAATCAGAATCTCATAACCTTTCTCTTTACTAACATTCTGAATCAGAATCTCATAACCTTTCTCTTTACTAACATTCTGAATCAGAATCTTTGTCATAACCTTTCTCTTTACTAACATTCTGAATCAGAATCTTTGTCATGACCTTTCTCTTTACTAACATTCTGAATCAGCGTCTTTGTCATGACCTTTCTCTTTACTAACATTCTGAATCAGCGTCTTTGTCATGACCTTTCTCTTTACTAACATTCTGAATCAGAATCTTTGTCATGACCTTTCTCTTTACTAACATTCTGAATCAGAATCTTTGTCATAACCTTTCTCTTTACTAACATTCTGAATCAGAATCTTTGTCATGACCTTTCTCTTTCCTAACATTCTGAATCAGAATCTTTGTCATAACCTTTCTCTTTACTAACATTCTGAATCAGAATCTTTGTCATGACCTTTCTCTTTACTAACATTCTGAATCAGAATCTCATAACCTTTCTCTTTCCTAACATTCTGAATCAGAATCTTTGTCATAACCTTTCTCTTTCCTAACATTCTGAATCAGAATCTTTGTCATGACCTTTCTCTTTCCTAACATTCTGAATCAGAATCTTTGTCATAACCTTTCTCTTTCCTAACATTCTGAATCAGAATCTTTGTCATAATCTTTCTCTTTACTAACATTCTGAATCAGAATCTCATAACCTTTCTCTTTCCTAACATTCTGAATCAGAATCTTTGTCATAACCTTTCTCTTTCCTAACATTCTGAATCAGAATCTTTGTCATGACCTTTCTCTTTCCTAACATTCTGAATCAGAATCTTTGTCATAACCTTTCTCTTTCCTAACATTCTGAATCAGAATCTTTGTCATAATCTTTCTCTTTACTAACATTCTGAATCAGAATCTTTGTCATAATCTTTCTCTTTACTAACATTCTGAATCAGAATCTTTGTCATAACCTTTCTCTTTCCTAACATTCTGAATCAGAATCTTTGTCATAATCTTTCTCTTTACTAACATTCTGAATCAGAATCTTTGTCATGACCTTTCTCTTTCCTAACATTCTGAAACAGACTTTGACAGTTCTGATGGCCATTTGGGTGGGAACGGAGATGCGACTACCATCAGTATCGAGGACACGGGGGCAGGAAGTCACAAACCTCAGAAACAGAGGAGATCTGCACCGGTGACATCCTTCGAAGAGGACAATGACCCATTGGCCAATGACGACAAGACTGAGGTCAGAAAAATTCATACACTATATGACCAAAAGTATGTGGACACCTATTGGTCGAACATCTCATTCCAAAATCATGGTCATTAATATGGCGTTGGTCCCCCCTTTGCTGCTATAACAGCCTCCACTCTTCTGGGAAGGCTTTCCACTAGATGTTGGAACATTGCTGCTATAACAGCCTCCACTCTTCTGGGAAGGCTTTCCACTAGATGTTGGAACATTGCTGCAATAACAGCCTCCACTCTTCTGGGAAGGCTTTCCACTAGATGTTGGAACATTGCTGCTATAACAGCCTCCACTCTTTTGGAAAAGGCTTTCCACTAGATGTTGGAACATTGCTGCTATAACAGCCTCCACTCTTCTGGGAAGGCTTTCCACTAGATGTTGGAACATTGCTGCTATAACAGCCTCCACTCTTCTGGGAAGGCTTTCCACCAGATGTTGGAACATTGCTGCTATAACAGCCTCCACTCTTCTGGGAAGGCTTTCCACTAGATGTTGGAACATTGCTGCTATAACAGCCTCCACTCTTCTGGGAAGGCTTTCCACTAGATGTTGGAACATTGCTGCTATAACAGCCTCCACTCTTCTGGGAAGGCTTTCCACTAGATGTTGGAACATTGCTGCTATAACAGCCTCCACTCCTCTGGGAAGGCTTTCCACTAGATGTTGGAACATTTCTGCTATAACAGCTTCCACTCTTCTGGGAAGGCTTTAAGGTCGGGCACTGATGTTGGGCGTTTGCGAGCCAGGCCTAGTCGGTGTTCCAATTCTTCCAAAAGGTTTTCGATGGGGTTGAGGTCAGGGCTTTGTGCAGGCCAGTCAAGTTCTTCTACACTGATCTCGACAAATCATTTCTGTATGGACCTCGTTTGTGCATGGGGGCATTGTCATGCTGAAACGGGAAAGGGTCATCCCCAAACTGTTGCCACAAAGTTGGAAGCACAGAATCCTCTAGAATGTCATTGTATGCTGTAGCGTTGAGATTTCTCTTCACTGGAACTAAGGGGCCCGATCCATGAAAAACAGCTCCAGACCATTATTCCTCCTCCACCAAACTTTACAGTTGGCACTATGCATTGGGGCAGGTAGCGTTCTCCTGGCATCCTCCAAACCCAGATTTGTCTTGTTGGACTGCCAGATGGTGAAGTGTGATTCATCACTCCAGAGAACGCGTTTCCACTGCTCCAGAGTCCAATGGCGGTGAGCTTTACACCACTCCAGCCGACGCTTGGTATTGCGCATGGTGATCTGAGGCTGGTGTGCGGCTGCTCGGCCATGGAAACCCATATCATGAAGCTCCCTACGAACAGTTGTTGTGCTGACGTTGCTTCCAGAGGCATTATGAAGCTCTGTAGTGAGTGTTGCAACCGAGGACAGATTATTTTTACGTGCTTCAGCATTCAGCAGTCCTGTTCTGTGACCTTGTGTGGCCTACCACTTCGTTGCTGAGCCGTTGTTGCTCCTATCCGTTTCCACTTCACAAGCACTTTACAGCACTTACAGTTGACCGGGGGCAGCTCTAGCAGGGCAGAAATTTGATGAACTGACTTGTTGTTAAGGTGGGATCCTATGACGGTGCCACGTTGAAAGTCACTGAGCTCTTAAGGGCATTCTACTGCCAATGTTTGTCTATGGAGTTTGCATGGCTTTGTGCTCCATTTTATACACCTGTCAGCGGGTGTGGCTGAAAGGGGTGTCCATATACTTTTGTACATATAGTGTAGTTTACCACGTTATAACGTAACATTGACAACGTATAGGCTGTAAACGGTAAGCACTTAGTTACAGCCCAGATGGTGTCAATGTTTGGTTCAGAAAATAAAAGCCCATTTAATGTTTCTGATAATGAATCTGATTCTGTGATTGTGGTGTTTTGTTACTGGATGTGAGTTATATTGTTTTAAAATACATGTTTCTTTTTTCCTTCAGCTGTTGTCTGGGCAGAAGAGAAGTGCTCCTTTCTGGACCTTTGAATATTGTCAGAGGTTCTTTGACGTAGAGACACACCAGGTACTTCAACTGACTTCATCTGTTCACCTGAATTGAATCGGCCAAACAAATAGGCCTTTTTTGAAAACATAATATTTATTTTTGTAATGACATTTGCAATGAGTATTTAAGAATGAATTAAATTCACATTGGATCAGGACCGGATTTTTTATTTGTGGGGGAAAACAGCCGGTTTGTGTAGAAAGAATTGCAGTTTTATAATGCTATTCTACACATTTTGTCATGAGGCGAAGAGAAAATGTTGCAGTTTAAAAGCACATTTCCTGCAATTCTACACTTGTTGGCATGGGCCAGAGAGAGAGATTCGCTGTTTTATAGCTCGTCTCATGCTATTGTTGACATTTTGCATTGAGGCTGAGAGATTTAAAACAAAACAACAAAAATACATATTTTTTTATTTTTTTATTTTTTTAATAATAATAATAATTTTCTTAGCATATGTGTAGAATTGCAGGACAACTATCTAGGCCCCCTAGATATATGCTATCTAGGCCCCCCACCACGACCTCCAGGTGACCCATAACCCCAAAAAGCAGAACAAAAAGTTGGGGGCCCCGTACCCTGTGTGCCCTTTCGGTAATCCATCCCTGCATAAGATAGGCGTCCATCTTGGATATGTGATCATGTATTTATTATATTTGTGTTGTAACGACCGTGGTTGTAACGCCCGTGTTTACAACGACCGTGTTTGTAACGCCCGTGGTTGTAACGACCGTGGTTGTAACGCCCGTGTTTGTAACGCCCGTGGTTGTAACGACCGTGGTTGTAACGCCCGTGGTTGTAACGCCCGTGGTTGTAACGCCCGTGGTTGTAACGACCGTGGTTGTAACGACCGTGGTTGTAACGACCGTGGTTGTAACGACCGTGTTTGTAACGCCCGTGGTTGTAACGCCCGTGGTTGTAACGACCGTGGTTGTAACGCCCGTGGTTGTAACGCCCGTGGTTGTAACGCCCGTGTTTGTAACGCCCGTGTTTGTAACGACCGTGTTTTGTAACGACCGTGGTTGTAACGACCGTGGTTGTAACGTGTTTCCTTTAGGTGAGAGAGAGAATCCTGGGTTCGTTATTGCCATGGCCAGGGAAGAACTTTGTCCATCTCTACATCCGCAACAACCCTGATCTTTATGGTGAGCATGCGTCCTTCCTACTAGTCCTGAGGTGTTGTTACCTTAATGTTTTCCGTTAGCGCCAGCTGTCGGCTAATCAGACACTTCTTATTTTCAGCCGTCTACTTTTTCCACTTCAACTAGGTTACTTTTAATTAAAAGTATTTTTTAATTGGTTAGTCCGTCGATCCCACTCTCGCTACAATGAACGATATGCATCTTCTACCAATCTATCGATAGGACAGGCGCCTCTCAGTCACAAAGCGAGCGACGACATGGTTACGTAGCCTGCGGTCTGTCCCACCTCCCGGGTACAATTTGTGTGTGTTGTGGTTGGTTGCAGTTGAATTTCTTTCCACAGAGGAGAGAGAGAGAGCATGATGGACGTCCCATATGGTAACGATGATACTAAAAATCCACGACTTAATTATTGTTTTCTGACACATTCATTTCTTTTCTTTTGTGTGTTTCACATAGCCAGCCACGTGGCGTCGTGGCGCCAGGTAGGAGTCGTGGCGCCAAGTAGGCTATTTACTGTGTGTTGATTTGCAACTGAACAGCCAGTGTTGACTAGTGTATAAAAGGTGTCGAACTGACTGAATAAAGTTGTTGTCATATAGTGCCTTCGGAAAGTATTCAGACCCCTTGACTTTTTACACATTTTGTTACGTTACAGCCTTATTCTAGAATGGATTAAATTGTTTTTTCCCCCTCATCAATCTACACACAATACCCCATAATGACTAAACATTTTTGCAAATATATGAAAAATAAAAAAACCGAAATATCACATTTACATAAGTATTCAGACCTTTTACCCAGTACTTTGTTGAAGCACCTTTGGCAGCGATTACAGCCTCAAGTCTTCTTGGGTATGATGCTATAAGCTTGGCAAACCTGTATTTGGGGAGTTTCTCCCATTCTTCTCTGCAGATCCTTTCAAGCTCTGTCAGGTTGAATGGGGAGTGTCGCTGCACAGCTATTTTCAGGTCTCTCCACAAACTAAAACATTCTTGGCGACTTTTCTCGACTAAAACTTTCTTAGTTAGATGTCAAATTGCGCGACTAAAACATTCTTGGCAAAAACGTTCATTAGTAACAGATTTCTTGAGTGATCTTAGATTCATTCTGGGGGTTTAGAGGAAGTTAAATAGACGACATGGGGGACAAACATCATTCCAGTTGTGTTTGAAAACTCTACAATCACGTGTGCTCTACAAAAACACGGTAAACAACAGCCTCTTGCTAGGGGCTCACTTGAATTAAAGGGGAACTACACCCAAAAACCAACAAGTGGTCCTAATGGGGTTTATAAGCGTTGTTGTGGACTTAGAACATCCAATTATGTTGTTTTTCTATTAAAAAAGTGTTTTTTTGTTGTTTTTTTAAGAGCGAAAACCTGAACAAACTGTGTATAAACGGAAACCTTGGAAAAACCAATCCTGTAATTTATTTTCAAGATAATTTAGGATATTTACTTCATTTTTCTGTTTTAATAAAATACATAATTTGAAGAGAAAACATAATTGTGGCAATTAATATCTTGCAGGGGAAACTATAAATGAGACTTTAATCTCAAGAGAAGACGAGATTAAATGTTAAAAAAGGTTTAAATAGTTTTGATCGTATTGACCGAGACCAAGACCAAACAGCAACACCCTGGACTCATACATTTTCACTAAAGTCTTTCTAGACAATACCACAACACATTTTTTTAAATGTGAGAACTCGATAAATTATTCAATCATTTCGCTGTGTGTTTCAGATGGAATTAAGGCATGAAAATGTAAAAGGCCACCTAGAGCTCCTTCTGCAAACCATTTTGAACGCAGAGGGGCTAGCTACTTTTTATATTTGGCTGGCTACTCTATGTACTTGTGGATAACACTGAGTATATAATGACACCTGTGTCTTGATGAGGGCATTCAACAAGTGGCAGAATAAAATTCAACCCCAACAAGTGGATTCAGGGACGTGGAAGCAGCATTTGAAACTGGCCCATGATGCACAGTCAAATACTACAGATTACTGATACCGTCCGTCAATCTCTGTGCCACCAGGTCCCTTCTGGATCTGTGCTACTCTGGTTTTTGTCATCGCCATCTGTGGAAACATCTCTGACTTCCTGTTTTACCTGGGGCAACCGCAGTATAAATATGTCCCAGAGTTCCGGAAAGGTGAGTCTGTCATATTAAGTTTTTCGAGGGTAAAACAAAACACAGGATCAAACTGACTCCTCCACTTTCCCCAAAACTCAGTCAAATAGATACTGAACACAACAACAACAAAAAAAGTCCCGTAAATGTTTTAGAAAAGAATGTGATTGTTGCTACTGTTTCCTCTGCGTGTTTTTTTATTTCCCAGTGACCATTGCGGCCACGGCGATCTACAGCTATGCGTGGCTTGTTCCCCTGGCCCTGTGGGGTCTGCTGGTCTGGAGAAACTCCAAGGTTATGAACACAGTTTCTTACTCATTCCTGGAGACGGTGTGTGTCTACGGATACTCCCTGGCCGTCTACATACCTGCTGTGGTAAAACATGACAGATTACACCGTTTTATGTCTGATTATGTGGCATTGTTTATATTTTATTAGCTTTGATATTGTCACATTTACTTTGTTGGAATGCTAATGTTGAGGATATATTTATTCCTTTCTTTTTTTAATGATGTTGTTGTTGACAGGTGTTGTTGTTGACAGGTGTTGTTGTTGACAGGTGTTGATGTTGACAGGTGTTGTTGTTGACAGGTGTTGATGTTGACAGGTGTTGTTGTTGACAGGTGTTGTTGTTGACAGGTGTTGTTGTTGACAGGTGTTGTGGATCATCCCGTACGAGGCCGTCAGGTGGTTTTCCATTGTTGTGGCTCTCTGTCTCTCTGGTTCCGTCCTGGTGTTGACCTTCTGGCCCGCCGTCCGTGACGACCAGCCCCGGGTTGCCATAGCGATCATGACGGCCATCGTGGCGCTCCACATCCTCTTGGCGTTCGGTTGTAAGGTAACCATTCCGGGAAAACACACCTGGGTCGTGTTCATTAGGGCACAGCGTAGCAAAACGTTTCTAAACCTTGTGCACCGTGGAAACCCCAGAATGAGTGTTTCTAATTGGGCAAGTGCAGACCGTTTTTTTTTTTTTTTCTTTTCGTGCCTAGTGAACACGACACCAGCCTTACGGAGTTGGGTCATTCCTGGTCATGTAACACAATGTCCTGATTTAAAAAATCGCCGACTTGACCCAGTTTAGATAACCTCACCTGGCTGCGCTCTGTAGCACCAATGGTTGCATCTCCAAAATGGGACCCACACAATGACTCGATGAGCTCAGTTACCTCCTCACTATTCTACTGAAGCCTTGTAGCGTGGCAACTGCCTGAGCGCTACACCCAAGACCACGGTATCTTTGGTTACACTCCTTCGTGACGGCCACTTTTGGAGGGTCCCTCTTGACAGCGCATGAGAAAGAGATTTAAAGGAGTCAAGTTAGTTAGTTTACGGGAGGGAGGGAGGGAGGGAGGAAGGAAGGAAGGAAGGAAGGAAGGAAGGAAGGAAGGAAGGAAAGGAAGAAAGGAAGGAGAGAGAGGAGGGAGGGTGAAGGAGGTTGTCAGAAACAATGACTGACTGGAAAATGGACAGTCATTCCACTTCGACGTGTGACTACAGCTAGCTACTCAAGAGAATCACGTCTCTGGGTCGTTCCACGAAATGGGTGCCTTTTTGGACATGCAAACTTCTAAAAAATAAAAAATATATATCTTTCAACATTCAATTGCATGGAGGATATGTTTAGCCGACAGAAAATACTGTCAAATTGTTTTAAAAATTATGATAATGCTCTTTTAGTGTAAGTGCTGTTTGAAAATACATTTCATTCTGTTTTGGTGGGATGGAGTTTTGGACTGCCTGGTGACATCACCAGGCAAATGTGTTAGGTAAATGTAAATGGTAAATGTGGTAAATGGTAAATGTGTTAATAGACCAATAAGAAAGAGTTCCAAATCTCTCTGCCAATAACAGCTAGTTTTCAGTTTTCCCCTCCCACTCATAGCACTCCCAGACAGTCCAAGCAAAATTATTGCTTAATAAATTGCTCTTTACTAAGAATCTATTTTTTGTTTCTTTTTGACGATTGTAATTAAAAATAATCACATTAAGGTACTTAATTGTTACCCAGAAAAAATGATTTGCTATTGAGATAAAAAACAAAATGGCTGCATTGAACCTTTTATCAAATTTTCCAAACTTTTAATTGAGTGAACAGAGTTGACATGTTGACCTTGACCACCTTAGTCAAAGATGATAAAACAATTTATAAATAGACCAAAAAGAGAGAGAAAACTTACTTCCTTTTCCACCATGCTGTTCAGAAGACCCCAAACGATGTCACCTGCTGTGAATCATTTAATTTGGTGGAATGGTACAATATACTGCTTTCACATATCATTCTCAGTATGTTTCCTGTTTCTTAAAACAGCTCTACTTTTTACATTTTTCTTGTCCGCATTCACCTTTTATATAGCCATTGCTTTTGCCGGGTAGGAGCAAGAGACATTCAACTTTGTTGAGACCGTTGTCGTGGTAACCTGACAGCTGCATATGGGAGTATTGTGTGTAGATTAATCCATTTTAGAATAAGGCTGTAACGTAACAAAATGTGGAAAAAGTCAAGGGGTCTGAATACTTTCCGAAGGCACTGTATGTAAAGTTTCCTATTGTATGTAATTCATTTGTGGATGTCCATTATCCATTTTGTATGGTATGTTACGAATTGCTTAAAATGAGGGACAGATGTAAATTATAATCTTCAGAAATTACGCAAAAGGCACTGATTTCGTGGAACGACCCGTCTACTCACAGAGAGAGATTGAGTGTCAGAAGGGCTTAATAAAAAAAAGACGGACAGGAAATGAGGTTCATCAGAAATGGCACCCTATTCCCTATATAGTGCACTACATTAGATCAGAGCCCTATGGCACCCTATTCCCTATATAGTGCACTACTTTTGACCAGAGCTCTATTCCCTATATAGTGCACTACTTTTGACCAGAGCCCTATGGCACCCTATTCCCTATGGGGGTCCTGGTCAAAAGTAGTGCACTATAAAAGGAATGGCGGTGTCATTTGGGGCAGATCCCCGGTGTTCTCTCAGAATAAATGATTTGCTGTGTTTATTTTTATTCCAGGCTTACTTCTTCAGTACGTTGGAGGTTGAACACACTGCGATCGATGCTATGGAGGACCATGGAACCAATTCATCTCCAACCATGTAGATGCACAGAACTAATACAATGTCCTGAGGTAAATGGTGGAACTAAAGATATTTGAGTTGTAGACCATTCACACCTCCGCTGGTGGTCTGAAATAGCCACTTGTGTAACTAAATATATGAATAACATGTTAGCGGCTCCTTCACCGCAGCCAACGTGAGTAAAATATAATAATAACATATACCATTTACTAGATGCTTTTGTTCAAAGCGACTTAGCCATGTGCGCATACATTGAACTAACCTGAAATTAGTGCTGAGCGATTAACCAACATGTCTTTTGGGGGGGGGGGGGGGGGGGGGGTTATTAAAACACTAATTGACCGACTCAAGTTCGATTACTTTAATTCCATTTAGTTAGGTTTTTTTTTGTGAGAGAAATGAAATCATTCATGAGAGACATCGGACAAGTCAAGAACTATGTGGGGCTGAATGGAGTTGTGGTTTTCATATACTGTGAAAATATCTACTTTAAAATAATTTGACTAGTTCTTTAGTCAGACAGCTCTGCAGCATCCTAACTAAATAGGATGACTACAGACAGTACAGTCTGGGGAACATAACATTAGATGGTCTGACTGATACTGTCTGGTCAGAGGTGATGACTACAGTACAGTCTGGGGAACATAACATTAGATGGTCTGACTGATACTGTCTGGTCAGAGGTGATGACTACAGTACAGTCTGGGGAACATAACATTAGATGGTCTGACTGATACTGTCTGATCAGAGGTGATGACTACAGACAGTACAGTCTGGGGAACATAACTTTAGATGGTCTGACTGATACTGTCTGATCAGAGGTGATGACTACAGACAGTACAGTCTGGGGAACATAACATTAGATGGTCTGACTGATACTGTCTGATCAGAGGTGATGACTACAGACAGTACAGTCTGGGGAACATAACATTAGATGGTCTGACTGATACTGTCTGGTCAGAGGTGATGACTACAGACAGTACAGTCTGGGGAACATTACATTAGATGGTCTGACTGTTACTGTCTGATCAGAGGTGATGACTACAGACAGTACAGTCTGGGGAACATAACATTAGATGGTCTGACTGATACTGTCTGGTCAGAGGTGATGACTACAGTACAGTCTGGGGAACATAACATTAGATGGTCTGACTGATACTGTCTGATCAGAGGTGATGACTACAGACAGTACAGTCTGGGGAACATTACATTAGATGGTCTGACTGATACTGTCTGATCAGAGGTGATGACTACAGACAGTACAGTCTGGGGAACATAACATTAGATGGTCTGACTGATACTGTCTGGTCAGAGGTGATGACTACAGTACAGTCTGGGGAACATAACATTAGATGGTCTGACTGATACTGTCTGGTCAGAGGTGATGACTACAGACAGTACAGTCTGGGGAACATAACATTAGATGGTCTGACTGATACTGTCTGATCAGAGGTGATGACTACAGTACAGTCTGGGGAACATAACATTAGATGGTCTGACTGATACTGTCTGATCAGAGGTGATGACTACAGACAGTACAGTCTGGGGAACATAACATTAGATGGTCTGACTGATACTGTCTGATCAGAGGTGATGACTACAGTACAGTCTGGGGAACATAACATTAGATGGTCTGACTGATACTGTCTGGTCAGAGGTGATGACTACAGACAGTACAGTCTGGGGAACATAACATTAGATGGTCTGACTGATACTGTCTGATCAGAGGTGATGACTACAGACAGTACAGTCTGGGGAACATAACATTAGATGGTCTGACTGTTACTGTCTGGTCAGAGGTGATGACTACAGTACAGTCTGGGGAACATAACTTTAGATGGTCTGACTGATACTGTCTGATCAGAGGTGATGACTACAGTACAGTCTGGGGAACATAACATTAGATGGTCTGACTGATACTGTCTGATCAGAGGTGATGACTACAGACAGTACAGTCTGGGGAACATTACATTAGATGGTCTGACTGATACTGTCTGGTCAGAGGTGATGACTACAGACAGTACAGTCTGGGGAACATAACATTAGATGGTCTGACTGATACTGTCTGGTCAGAGGTGATGACTACAGACAGTACAGTCTGGGGAACATAACATTAGATGGTCTGACTGATACTGTCTGATCAGAGGTGATGACTACAGTACAGTCTGGGGAACATAACATTAGATGGTCTGACTGATACTGTCTGGTCAGAGGTGATGACTACAGACAGTACAGTCTGGGGAACATAACATTAGATGGTCTGACTGATACTGTCTGATCAGAGGTGATGACTACAGACAGTACAGTCTGGGGAACATGACATTAGATGGTCTGACTGATACTGTCTGATCAGAGGTGATGACTACAGTACAGTCTGGGGAACATAACATTAGATGGTCTGACTGATACTGTCTGATCAGAGGTGATGACTACAGTACAGTCTGGGGAACATAACATTAGATGGTCTGACTGATACTGTCTGATCAGAGGTGATGACTACAGACAGTACAGTCTGGGGAACATAACATTAGATGGTCTGACTGATACTGTCTGGTCAGAGGTGATGACTACAGTACAGTCTGGGGAACATAACATTAGATGGTCTGACTGATACTGTCTGATCAGAGGTGATGACTACAGTACAGTCTGGGGAACATAACATTAGATGGTCTGACTGATACTGTCTGATCAGAGGTGATGACTACAGTACAGTCTGGGGAACATAACATTAGATGGTCTGACTGATACTGTCTGATCAGAGGTGATGACTACAGACAGTACAGTCTGGGGAACATAACATTAGATGGTCTGACTGATACTGTCTGATCAGAGGTGATGACTACAGTACAGTCTGGGGAACATAACATTAGATGGTCTGACTGATACTGTCTGATCAGAGGTGATGACTACAGACAGTACAGTCTGGGGAACATTACATTAGATGGTCTGACTGATACTGTCTGATCAGAGGTGATGACTACAGTACAGTCTGGGGAACATAACATTAGATGGTCTGACTGATACTGTCTGATCAGAGGTGATGACTACAGTACAGTCTGGGGAACATAACATTAGATGGTCTGACTGATACTGTCTGATCAGAGGTGATGACTACAGACAGTACAGTCTGGGGAACATTACATTAGATGGTCTGACTGTTACTGTCTGATCAGAGGTGATGACTACAGACAGTACAGTCTGGGGAACATAACATTAGATGGTCTGACTGATACTGTCTGATCAGAGGTGATGACTACAGACAGTACAGTCTGGGGAACATAACATTAGATGGTCTGACTGATACTGTCTGATCAGAGGTGATGACTACAGTACAGTCTGGGGAACATAACATTAGATGGTCTGACTGATACTGTCTGATCAGAGGTGATGACTACAGACAGTACAGTCTGGGGAACATAACATTAGATGGTCTGACTGATACTGTCTGGTCAGAGGTGATGACTACAGTACAGTCTGGGGAACATAACATTAGATGGTCTGACTGATACTGTCTGATCAGAGGTGATGACTACAGTACAGTCTGGGGAACATAACATTAGATGGTCTGACTGATACTGTCTGGTCAGAGGTGATGACTACAGACAGTACAGTCTGGGGAACATAACATTAGATGGTCTGACTGATACTGTCTGGTCAGAGGTGATGACTACAGACAGTACAGTCTGGGGAACATAACATTAGATGGTCTGACTGATACTGTCTGGTCAGAGGTGATGACTACAGTACAGTCTGGGGAACATAACATTAGATGGTCTGACTGATACTGTCTGGTCAGAGGTGATGACTACAGACAGTACAGTCTGGGGAACATAACATTAGATGGTCTGACTGATACTGTCTGGTCAGAGGTGATGACTACAGTACAGTCTGGGGAACATAACATTAGATGGTCTGACTGATACTGTCTGATCAGAGGTGATGACTACAGTACAGTCTGGGGAACATAACATTAGATGGTCTGACTGATACTGTCTGGTCAGAGGTGATGACTACAGTACAGTCTGGGGAACATAACATTAGATGGTCTGACTGATACTGTCTGGTCAGAGGTGATGACTACAGACAGTCTGGGGAACATAACATTAGATGGTCTGACTGATACTGTCTGGTCAGAGGTGATGACTACAGACAGTACAGTCTGGGGAACATAACATTAGATGGTCTGACTGATACTGTCTGATCAGAGGTGATGACTACAGTACAGTCTGGGGAACATAACATTAGATGGTCTGACTGATACTGTCTGATCAGAGGTGATGACTACAGTACAGTCTGGGGAACATAACATTAGATGGTCTGACTGATACTGTCTGGTCAGAGGTGATGACTACAGACAGTACAGTCTGGGGAACATAACATTAGATGGTCTGACTGATACTGTCTGATCAGAGGTGATGACTACAGACAGTACAGTCTGGGGAACATAACATTAGATGGTCTGACTGATACTGTCTGGTCAGAGGTGATGACTACAGACAGTACAGTCTGGGGAACATAACATTAGATGGTCTGACTGATACTGTCTGGTCAGAGGTGATGACTACAGTACAGTCTGGGGAACATAACATTAGATGGTCTGACTGTTACTGTCTGGTCAGAGGTGATGACTACAGTACAGTCTGGGGAACATAACATTAGATGGTCTGACTGATACTGTCTGATCAGAGGTGATGACTACAGTACAGTCTGGGGAACATAACATTAGATGGTCTGACTGATACTGTCTGATCAGAGGTGATGACTACAGTACAGTCTGGGGAACATAACATTAGATGGTCTGACTGATACTGTCTGATCAGAGGTGATGACTACAGACAGTACAGTCTGGGGAACATAACATTAGATGGTCTGACTGATACTGTCTGATCAGAGGTGATGACTACAGTACAGTCTGGGGAACATAACATTAGATGGTCTGACTGATACTGTCTGATCAGAGGTGATGACTACAGTACAGTCTGGGGAACATAACTTTAGATGGTCTGACTGATACTGTCTGATCAGAGGTGATGACTACAGACAGTACAGTCTGGGGAACATAACATTAGATGGTCTGACTGATACTGTCTGATCAGAGGTGATGACTACAGTACAGTCTGGGGAACATAACATTAGATGGTCTGACTGATACTGTCTGATCAGAGGTGATGACTACAGACAGTACAGTACAGTCTGGGGAACATAACATTAGATGGTCTGACTGATACTGTCTGGTCAGAGGTGATGACTACAGTACAGTCTGGGGAACATAACATTAGATGGTCTGACTGATACTGTCTGATCAGAGGTGATGACTACAGACAGTACAGTCTGGGGAACATAACATTAGATGGTCTGACTGATACTGTCTGATCAGAGGTGATGACTACAGACAGTACAGTCTGGGGAACATAACATTAGATGGTCTGACTGATACTGTCTGATCAGAGGTGATGACTACAGACAGTACAGTCTGGGGAACATTACATTAGATGGTCTGACTGATACTGTCTGATCAGAGGTGATGACTACAGTACAGTCTGGGGAACATAACATTAGATGGTCTGACTGATACTGTCTGATCAGAGGTGATGACTACAGTACAGTCTGGGGAACATAACATTAGATGGTCTGACTGATACTGTCTGATCAGAGGTGATGACTACAGTACAGTACAGTCTGGGGAACATAACATTAGATGGTCTGACTGATACTGTCTGATCAGAGGTGATGACTACAGACAGTCTGGGGAACATAACATTAGATGGTCTGACTGATACTGTCTGATCAGAGGTGATGACTACAGTACAGTCTGGGGAACATAACATTAGATGGTCTGACTGATACTGTCTGATCAGAGGTGATGACTACAGACAGTACAGTCTGGGGAACATAACATTAGATGGTCTGACTGATACTGTCTGGTCAGAGGTGATGACTACAGTACAGTCTGGGGAACATAACATTAGATGGTCTGACTGATACTGTCTGATCAGAGGTGATGACTACAGTACAGTCTGGGGAACATAACTTTGAGGATTTAAAAATAATAAAGTCATCAAATAAAATAAGTAATATACACAACTGAAATATATAATTATTTCATGGTAATTTCCTATGTTTCTATTGATGTCTACCCAATGTGGAACTGACAGAGACAATTGAATGTTCATTATTTTTGGCTTTGGAATTTGCGTTAAAAAGCTCTCAAATAATTTGACCGTTATTATTTCATAATACATTTCATTTTTTCTTTTTTTAATCATCGAAATCAAAAACCGTGATACATAAAAAAAAAAATTTTTGCCGAACTGAACTGTCTTCAAAAAGCACTAATCGCTCAGCACTTCCTGTAATACACACATGTGAAAAAACTAGTGAATGTATCATGTGGTTTTCCATGCCACTGTACATCCTGTTGGAAGTGTCATGTTCAGGTAAGGTTTTAGCGGGGGACATTTTTAATGTTTTTTACTCATTGTCTACAAATGTGTGAGTTAGCAGAAAAACATTTCTTATTTATTTACCACCTGTTTTGCCCAACATCATCTGACATCAGACTTCCTGTCCTGGAAATGATTTCTCCTTCCCACAGGGAACAAGTGAACAATTATTTTTTAATTGCAACGTCTCCTGTTACCTTTTATTAGGTAGGATCAAGTTGCCGTGGCGATGGTGTCGTGGTGTCGTCTTGGTTACCGACCTGCTGCACCGACCTTGCCCGGGTGGTTCTTCCTGTTAAAGCCCTTAAAGACACAGTAATGTGTTACAGCACGACACACACACACACACACACCTGGATTGTATTCATTTGGTACCAAACGGAAGAAAATGGACTGAAACAATAATAAACGTTTTCCGTTGCAAAATGTTTTAAAATGTTTTTCATGTGTATGTACTAATGAATTCGACCCTGGTTCAAATACCTGGGTTATTTACCAAATGGCACCCTATTTCCTATGTAGTGCACTGCTTTTGACCAGGACCCCTATAATGTAGGGTGATATTTGGAATACCCCCCCCCCCCGCGCTGACTTCTGGAAACGGACACTGGTGGTGGCAACATGATGTTATTTGTAATGGGATGGTGTCTACACTCTCTGCCTTAACTATATAGAACTAAACATGAGTAGTGTTACTGGGTAGATCCCTTCCTTCCTGTTTACCTAGTCATAGTTTTACTGTTATATATATATATATATATATATATATACACATACAACTTGATATTGATAAGACACTGTTCACAAAAAAATGTCATTTGAAAGACGCTTCTTTTGTATTAAAATGTTTTCCATTGTTACCGAGTCATTACTATCGCATATACTAAATGTACAGAAAACAGCTGCAAGAGGCATAGAAACTGCCAGTCCTCTGTCTTCGTTATACACTGCTAGAGGTCCAGAAACTGCCAGTCCTCTGTCTTCGTTATACACTGCTAGAGGTCCAGAAACTGCCAGTCCTCTGTCTTCGTTATACACTGCTAGAGGTCCAGAAACTGCCAGTCCTCTGTCTTCGTTATACACTGCTAGAGGTCCAGAAACTGCCGGTCCTCTGTCTTCGTTATACACTGCTAGAGGTCCAGAAACTGCCAGTCCTCTGTCCGCGTTATACACTGCTAGGGGTCCAGAAGCTGCCAGTCCTCTGTCTTCGTTATACACTGCTAGAGGTCCAGAAACTGCCGGTCCTCTGTCTTCGTTATACACTGCTAGAGGTCCAGAAACTGCCAGTCCTCTGTCCGCGTTATACACTGCTAGAGGTCCAGAAACTGCCAGTCCTCTGTCTTCGTTATACACTGCTAGAGGTCCAGAAACTGCCAGTCCTCTGTCTTCGTTATACACTGCTAGAGGTCCAGAAACTGCCGGTCCTCTGTCTTCGTTATACACTGCTAGAGGTCCAGAAACTGCCGGTCCTCTGTCTTCGTTATACACTGCTAGAGGTCCAGAAACTGCCAGTCCTCTGTCCGCGTTATACACTGCTAGAGGTCCAGAAACTGCCAGTCCTCTGTCTTCGTTATACACTGCTAGAGGTCCAGAAACTGCCAGTCCTCTGTCTTCGTTATACACTGCTAGAGGTCCAGAAACTGACGGTCCTCTGTCTTCGTTATACACTGCTAGAGGTCCAGAAACTGCCAGTCCTCTGTCTTCGTTATACACTGCTAGAGGTCCAGAAACTGCCAGTCCTCTGTCTTCGTTATACACTGCTAGAGGTCCAGAAACTGCCAGTCCTCTGTCTTCGTTATACACTGCTAGAGGTCCAGAAACTGCCAGTCCTCTGTCTTCGTTATACACTGCTAGAGGTCCAGAAACTGCCGGTCCTCTGTCTTCGTTATACACTGCTAGAGGTCCAGAAACTGCCGGTCCTCTGTCTTCGTTATACACTGCTAGAGGTCCAGAAACTGCCAGTCCTCTGTCCGCGTTATACACTGCTAGAGGTCCAGAAACTGCCAGTCCTCTGTCTTCGTTATACACTGCTAGAGGTCCAGAAACTGCCAGTCCTCTGTCTTCGTTATACACTGCTAGAGGTCCAGAAACTGCCAGTCCTCTGTCTTCGTTATACACTGCTAGAGGTCCAGAAACTGCCGGTCCTCTGTCTTCGTTATACACTGCTAGAGGTCCAGAAACTGCCAGTCCTCTGTCTTCGTTATACACTGCTAGAGGTCCAGAAACTGACGGTCCTCTGTCTTCGTTATACACTGCTAGAGGTCCAGAAACTGCCAGTCCTCTGTCTTCGTTATACACTGCTAGAGGTCCAGAAACTGCCAGTCCTCTGTCTTCGTTATACACTGCTAGAGGTCCAGAAACTGCCAGTCCTCTGTCTTCGTTATACACTGCTAGAGGTCCAGAAACTGCCAGTCCTCTGTCTTCGTTATACACTGCTAGAGGTCCAGAAACTGCCGGTCCTCTGTCTTCGTTATACACTGCTAGAGGTCCAGAAACTGCCGGTCCTCTGTCTTCGTTATACACTGCTAGAGGTCCAGAAACTGCCAGTCCTCTGTCCGCGTTATACACTGCTAGAGGTCCAGAAACTGCCAGTCCTCTGTCTTCGTTATACACTGCTAGAGGTCCAGAAACTGCCAGTCCTCTGTCTTCGTTATACACTGCTAGAGGTCCAGAAACTGCCAGTCCTCTGTCTTCGTTATACACTGCTAGAGGTCCAGAAACTGCCGGTCCTCTGTCTTCGTTATACACTGCTAGAGGTCCAGAAACTGCCAGTCCTCTGTCTTCGTTATACACTGCTAGAGGTCCAGAAACTGCCAGTCCTCTGTCTTCGTTATACACTGCTAGAGGTCCAGAAACTGCCAGTCCTCTGTCTTCGTTATACACTGCTAGAGGTCCAGAAACTGCCAGTCCTCTGTCTTCGTTATACACTGCTAGAGGTCCAGAAACTGCCAGTCCTCTGTCTTCGTTATACACTGCTAGAGGTCCAGAAACTGCCAGTCCTCTGTCTTCGTTATACACTGCTAGAGGTCCAGAAACTGCCAGTCCTCTGTCTTCGTTATACACTGCTAGAGGTCCAGAAACTGCCGGTCCTCTGTCTTCGTTATACACTGCTAGAGGTCCAGAAACTGCCGGTCCTCTGTCTTCGTTATACACTGCTAGAGGTCCAGAAACTGCCAGTCCTCTGTCTTCGTTATACACTGCTAGAGGTCCAGAAACTGCCAGTCCTCTGTCTTCGTTATACACTGCTAGAGGTCCAGAAACTGCCAGTCCTCTGTCTTCGTTATACACTGCTAGAGGTCCAGAAACTGCCAGTCCTCTGTCTTCGTTATACACTGCTAGAGGTCCAGAAACTGCCAGTCCTCTGTCTTCGTTATACACTGCTAGAGGTCCAGAAACTGCCAGTCCTCTGTCTTCGTTATACACTGCTAGAGGTCCAGAAACTGCCAGTCCTCTGTCTTCGTTATACACTGCTAGAGGTCCAGAAACTGCCAGTCCTCTGTCTTCGTTATACACTGCTAGAGGTTCAGGGGGTAGAATCTTCTTTTAGGCATTAGATTGTAATGTAATTGTCTGCATCACTTCCAATCCCCCATATGTACAGTACCAGTCAAACGTTTTTGCACACCTACTCATTCCAGGGTTTTTCTTTATTTTTACTATTTTCTACATCTGTAGAATAATAGTGAAGACATTAAAACTATGAAATAACACATGGAATCATGTAGTAACCAAAAAACTGTTAAACAAATCAATATATATTTTAGATTCTTCAAAGTAGCCACCCTTTGCCTTGATGACAGCTTCGCACACTCTTGGAATTCTCTCAACCAGCTTCATGAGAAATGATTTTCCAACAGTCTTGAAGGAGTACCCACATATGCTGAGCACTTGTTGGCTACTTTTCCTTCACTCTGCCGTCCAACTCATCCCAAACCATCCCAATTGGGTTGAGGTCAGGTGATTGTGGAGGCCAGGTCATCTGATGCAGCACTCCATCACTCTCCTTCTTGGACAAACAGCCCTTACACAGCCTGGAGGTGTGTTTTGGGTCATTGTCCTGTTGAAAAAAAAATGATAGTCCCACTAAGCGCAAACCAGATGGGAACGCGTACCGCTGCAGAATGCTGTGGTAGCCATGCTGGTTAAGAGTCCCTTGAATTCTAAATAAAACCAGACAGTGTCACAAGCAAAGCACCATTACACCACCTCCATGCTTCACGGTGGGAACCACACATGCAGAGATGATCCGTTCACCTGTGTCTCACAAAGACACAGCGGTTGGGACCAAAAATCTCAAATTTGGACTCATCAGACCAATGGACAGATTTCAACCGGTCTAATGTCCATTGCTCGTGTTTCTTGGCCCAAGCAAGTCTCTTCTTCTTATTGGTGTCCTTTAGTAGTGGTTTCTTTGCAGCAATTCAACCATGAAGGTCTGATTCACACAGTCTCCTCTGAACAGTTGATGTTGAGATGTGTCTGTTACTTGAACTCTGTGAAGCATATATTTGGGCTGCAATTTCTGAGTCTGGTATCTCTAATGAACTTATCCTCTACAGCAGAGGGAACTCTGGGTCTTCCTTTCCAATCTGAGGCTGGTGACTGTAATGAACTTATCCTCTGCAGCAGAGGTAACTCTGGGTCTTCTTTTCCAATCTGAGGCTGGTGACTGTAATGAACTTATCCTCTACAGCAGAGGTAACTCTGGGTCTTCCTTTCCAATCTGAGGCTGGTAACTCTAATGAACTTATCCTCTGCAGCAGAGGTAACTCTGGGTCTTCCTTTCCATTCTGAGACTGGTAACTCTAATGAACTTATCCTCTGCAGCAGAGGTAACTCTGGGTCTTCCTTTCCTGTGGCTGGTAACTCCTAATGAACTTATCCTCTGCAGCAGAGGTAACTCTGGGTCTTCCTTTCCTGTGGCTGGTAACTCCTAATGAACTTATCCTCTGCAGCAGAGGTAACTCCGGGTCTTCCTTTCCTGTGGCTGGTAACTCTAATGAACTTATCCTCTGCAGCAGAGGTAACTCTGGGTCTTCCTTTCCTGTGGCGGTCCTCATGAGAGACAGTTTCATCATCGCGCTTGATGGTTGTTGCGACTGCACTTGAAGAAACGTTAAAAGTTCTTGAAAGGTCCCGGATTGACTGACCTTCATGTCTTAAAGAAATTATGGACTGTTGTTTCTCTGCTTCTTTGAGCTGTTCTTGCCATATATGGACTTGGTCTTTTACCAAATAGGGCTATCTTCTGTATACCACCCCTACCTTGTCACTACACAACTGATTGTCTCAAACGCATTAAGAAGGATTTTTAACAAAGCACACCTGGTAATTGTGCATTCCAGGTGAATAACCAATGAAGCTGGTTGAGAGAATGCCAGGAGTGTGCAAAGCTGTCATCAAGGCAAAGGGTGGCTACTTTGAAATCTCAAAATATATTTTGATTTGTTGAACACTTGTTTGGTTACACTACATGATTCCATATGTGTTATTTCATAGTTTTGATGTCTTAACTATTATTCTACAATGTAGAAAATAGTAAAAATAAAGAAAAACCCTGGAATGTGTATGTGTCACCAAACACTTGACTGGTACTGTATATACACATCACACCCTTCAGCTCCATTCAACCCCTCCCATCTCTCTCTCAGCCCCTCCCATCTCTCTCTCAACCCCTCCCATCTCTCTCTCAACCCCTCCCATCTCTCTCTCTCAACCCCTCCCATCTCTCTCTCTCAACCCCTCCCATCTCTCTCTCAACCCCTCCCATCTCTCTCTCAACCCCTCCCATCTCTCTCTTAACCCCTCCCATCTCTCTCAACCCCTCCCATCTCTCTCTCTCAACCCCTCCCATCTCTCTCTCTCAACCCCTCCCATCTCTCTCTCTCAACCCCTCCCATCTCTCTCTCGTAACCCCTCCCATCTCTCTCTCTCAACCCCTCCCATCTCTCTCTCTTAACCCCTCCCATCTCTCTCTTAACCCCTCCCATCTCTCTCAACCCCTCCCATCTCTCTCAACCCCTCCCATCTCTCTCTCTCAATCCTTCCCATCTCTCTCTCTCAACCCCTCCCATCTCTCTCTCTCAACCCCTCCCATCTCTCTCTCTCAACCCCTCCCATCTCTCTCTCTCAACCCCTCCCATCTCTCTCTCTCAACCCCTCCCATCTCTCTCTCTCAACCCCTCCCATCTCTCTCTCTCAACCCCTCCCATCTCTCTCTCTCAACCCCTCCCATCTCTCTCTCTCAACCCCTCCCATCTCTCTCTCAACCCCTCCCATCTCTCTCTCAACCCCTCCCATCTCTCTCTCAACCCCTCCCATCTCTCTCAACCCCTCCCATCTCTCTCAACCCCTCCCATCTCTCTCTCTCAACCCCTCCCATCTCTCTCTCTCAACCCCTCCCATCTCTCTCTCAACCCCTCCCATCTCTCTCTCAACCCCTCCCATCTCTCTCTCTCAACCCCTCCCATCTCTCTCTCTCAACCCCTCCCATCTCTCTCTCTCAACCCCTCCCATCTCTCTCTCTCAACCCCTCCCATCTCTCTCTCTCAACCCCTCCCATCTCTCTCTCAACCCCTCCCATCTCTCTCTCTCAACCCCTCCCATCTCTCTCAACCCCTCCCATCTCTCTCTCAACCCCTCCCATCTCTCTCTCTCAACCCCTCCCATCTCTCTCTCTCAACCCCTCCCATCTCTCTCTCTCAACCCCTCCCATCTCTCTCTCAACCCCTCCCATCTCTCTCTCAACCCCTCCCATCTCTCTCTCAACCCCTCCCATCTCTCTCTCAACCCCTCCCATCTCTCTCTCTCAATCCCTCCCATCTCTCTCTCTCAACCCCTCCCATCTCTCTCTCTCAACCCCTCCCATCTCTCTCTCAACGCCTCCCATCTCTCTCTTAACCCCTCCCATCTCTCTCTCAACCCCTCCCATCTCTCTCTTAACCCCTCCCATCTCTCTCTCAACCCCTCCCATCTCTCTCAACCCCTCCCATCTCTCTCAACCCCTCCCATCTCTCTCTCTCAATCCCTCCCATCTCTCTCTCTCAACCCCTCCCATCTCTCTCTCTCAACCCCTCCCATCTCTCTCTCAACCCCTCCCATCTCTCTCTCAACCCCTCCCATCTCTCTCTCAACCCCTCCCATCTCTCTCTCAACCCCTCCCATCTCTCTCTCTCAACCCCTCCCATCTCTCTTTCTTAACCCCTCCCATCTCTCTCTCTCAACCCCTCCCATCTCTCTCTCTCAACCCCTCCCATCTCTCTCTCTTGACCCCTCCCATCTCTCTCTCTTGACCCCTCCCATCTCTCTCTCTTGACCCCTCCCATCTCTCTCTCTTGACCCCTCCCATCTCTCAACCCCTCCCATCTCTCTCTCTCAATCCCTCCCATCTCTCTCTCTCAACCCCTCCCATCTCTCTCTCTCAACCCCTCCCATCTCTCTCTCTCAACCCCTCCCATCTCTCTCTCAACCCCTCCCATCTCTCTCTCAACCCCTCCCATCTCTCTCTCAACCCTTCCCATCTCTCTTAACACCATACATATTGGATTTCTATTTCCAAATATTGTTTTTCAACTGTGATGTTTCACAAAAGTTCTGAACCGTTCTATGTTCTCATAATTTCTACATATTGAAAATAAAATAAACATTTTTGCTTAAAGTATTATTATATTATTGATCGATTTGACTATGACTTTTCAGATCCTCCAGTAGTTCTATCTGCAGAGTTGGTTCCAGGTAAATGTTGCAATTCTTCAGCCATTCCTGGACCTGTGACCAAAAACAAGCTACATATACCAAAATACCAAAAGAAATGATCTAATGACTCTGACTCTTCGCAGCAAAATCTGCAGAGCTGGAAAGATTGTATCCCCCATATAGAGTTGAAGTCGGAAGTTTACATACACCTTACCCAAATACATTTAAACTTCGTTTTTCACAATTCCTGACATTTAATCCCAGTAAATGTACTATTTTAGGTCAGTTAGGATCACCACTTTGTTTGAAGAATGTGAAAGGTCAGAATAATAGAGAGAATTATTTATTTCAGCTTTTATTTCTTTCATCACATTCCCAGTGGGTCAGAAGTTTACATACACTCAATTAGTATTTGGTAGCATTGCCCTTAAATTGTTTAACTTGGGTCAAACGTTTTGGGTAGCCTTCCACAAGCTTCCCACAATAAGTTGGGTGGATTTTGGCCCATTCCTCCTGACAGAGCTGGTGTAACTGAGTCAGGTTTGTAGGCCTCCTTGCTCGCACATGCTTTTTCAGTTCTGCCCACAAATGTTCTATATGATTGAGGACAGGGCTTTGTGATGGCCACTCCAATACATTGACTTTGTTGTCCTTAAGCCATTTCCCACAACTTTGGAAGTATGCTTGGGGTCATTGTCCATTTGGAAGACCCATTTGCGACCAAGCTTTAACTTCCTGACTGATGTCTTGAGATGTTGCTTCAATATATCCACATAATCTTCCTGGCTCATGATGCCATCTACACTGCTCAAAAAAATAAAGGGAACACTTAAACAACACAATGTAACTCCAAGTCAATCACACTTCTGTGAAATCAAACTGTCCACTTAGGAAGCAACACTGATTGACAATAAATTTCACATTCTGTTGTGCAAATGGAATAGACAAAAGGTGGAAATTATAGGCAATTAGCAAGACACCCCCAAAAAAGGAGTGATTCTGCAGGTGGTGACCACAGACCACTTCTCAGTTCCTATGCCTCCTGGCTGATGTTTTGGTCACTTTTGAATGCTGGCGGTGCTCTCACTCTAGTGGTAGCATGAGACGGAGTCTACAACCCACACAAGTGGCTCAGGTAGTGCAGTTCATCCAGGATGGCACATCAATGCGAGCTGTGGCAAAAAGGTTTGCTGTGTCTGTCAGCGTAGTGTCCAGAGCATGGAGACGCTACCAGGAGACAGGCCAGTACATCAGGAGACGTGGAGGAGGCCGTAGGAGGGCAACAACCCAGCAGCAGGACCGCTACCTCCGCCTTTGTGCAAGGAGGTGCACTGCCAGCGCCCTGCAAAATGACCTCCAGCAGGCCACAAATGTGCATGTGTCAGCATATGGTCTCACAAGGGGTCTGAGGATCTCATCTCGGTACCTAATGGCAGTCAGGCTACCTCTGGCGAGCACATGGAGGGCTGTGCGGCCCCACAAAGAAATGCCACCCCACACCATGACTGACCCATCGCCAAACCGGTCATGCTGGAGGATGTTGCAGGCATCTGCATCACTGACCAAGAAGGGCTTATGTTGATGTATTTACTGACCAAGAAGGGCTTATGTTTGTACCATTTACTGACCAAGAAGGGCTTATGTTTGTACCATTTACTGACCAAGAAGGGCTTATGTTGACGTATTTACTGACCAAGAAGGGCTTATGTTCATGTATTTACTGACCAAGAAGGGCTTGACGTATTTACTGACCAAGAAGGGCTTGACGTATTTACTGACCAAGAAGGGCTTGACGTATTTACTGACCAAGAAGGGCTTGACGTATTTACTGACCAAGAAGGGCTTGACGTATTTACTGACCAAGAAGGGCTTATGTTGACGTATTTACTGACCAAGAAGGGCTTGACGTATTTACTGACCAAGAAGGGCTTATGTTGACGTATTTACTGACCAAGAAGGGCTTATGTTGATGTATTTACTGACCAAGAAGGGCTTATGTTGATGTATTTACTGACCAAGAAGGGCTTGATGTATTTACTGACCAAGAAGGGCTTATGTTGATGTATTTACTGACCAAGAAGGGCTTATGTTGATGTATTTACTGACCAAGAAGGGCTTGACGTATTTACTGACCAAGAAGGGCTTATGTTGACGTATTTACTGACCAAGAAGGGCTTATGTTGACGTATTTACTGACCAAGAAGGGCTTATGTTGACGTATTTACTGACCAAGAAGGGCTTATGTTGACGTATTTACTGACCAAGAAAGTGTTGATGTATTTACTGACCAAGAAGGGCTTATGTTGATGTATTTACTGACCAAGAAGGGCTTGACGTATTTACTGACCAAGAAGGGCTTATGTTGACGTATTTACTGACCAAGAAGGGCTTATGTTGACGTATTTACTGACCAAGAAGGGCTTATGTTGACGTATTTACTGACCAAGAAGGGCTTATGTTGACGTATTTACTGACCAAGAAAGTGTTGATGTATTTACTGACCAAGAAGGGCTTATGTTGATGTATTTACTGACCAAGAAGGGCTTGACGTATTTACTGACCAAGAAGGGCTTATGTTGACGTATTTACTGACCAAGAAGGGCTTATGTTGACGTATTTACTGACCAAGAAGGGCTTGACGTATTTACTGACCAAGAAGGGCTTATGTTGACGTATTTACTGACCAAGAAAGTGTTGATGCATTTACTGACCAAGAAGGGCTTATGTTGACGTATTTACTGACCAAGAAGGGCTTATGTTGACGTATTTACTGACCAAGAAGGGCTTATGTTTGTACAATTTACTGACGGAGAAGGGCTTATGTTTGTACAATTTACTGACGGAGAAGGGCTTATGTTTGTACAATTTACTGACGGAGAAGGGCTTATGTTTGCACCATTTACTGACGGAGAAGGGCTTATGTTTGTACAATTTACTGACGGAGAAGGGCTTATGTTTGCACCATTTACTGACGGAGAAGGGCTTATGTTTGTACAATTTACTGACGGAGAAGGGCTTATGTTTGTACAATTTACTGACGGAGAAGGGCTTATGTTTGTACAATTTACTGACGGAGAAGGACTTATGTTTGTACCATTTACTGACGGAGAAGGGCTTATGTGTCACGCCCTGCCCTTAGTTTTCTATATTTTCTGTATTATTTTGGTCAGGTCAGGGGGTGACGAGGGTGGGTATGTGTGTTTTTGTCTTGTCTAGGGTTTTTGTTTATCTATGGGGATTTGTATGTCTAGATATGTAGGTTTATGGTGGCCTGAATTGGTTCCCAATCAGAGGCAGCTGTTTATCGTTGTCTCTGATTGGGGATCCTATTTAGGGTGCCATTTTCCATTTAGGTTTTGTGGGTAGTTGTCTATGTGTTGTTGCCTGTCAGCACTCATTTTTGTATACGTTCACGGTTCGTTTGTTATTTTGTTAGTTTTTTAGTGTTCGTTCTTTAAATAAATTAGTATGTACACACCCCACGCTGCACCGTTGTCTCCTCTCTTTGACGGCCGTGACATTATGTTTGTACCATCTACTGACCGAGAAGGGCTTATGTTGATGCATTTACTGAGCAAGAAAGGCTCAAGTATTTGGCTTTAATTAAGAAAATAGAAACATTGTGTCACTTGAAACTATCTGTGTCAAAGAGATGGTGTGGCCTAATTAACGGTCATTCGAGCCCTGAGCTTAGTGTTCCACTGGAACTATCTGTGTCAAAGAGATGGTGTGGCCTAATTAACGGTCATTCGAGCCCTGAGCTTAGTGTTCCACTGGAGAGGAACTGCTGCCCTCCAAGCTGGAGCTTCCCTGGTGCTGCCTGCCTCTCTGCTCTCTCTCTCTCTCTCTGTTCTCTCTCTGATAGACTTAACACGAGGGGATTGTGTCAAGTGCTTATGTCCAGGGTGGATATAACAATGGATGGAACATTCTAGATCCTGAGGAATATTCCTGTTATGATTTCTGTCATGATTTGTCGATTTATTTGAACCCATGGGAGAGACCTGCAGTGGAGAACCCTGAAACCAGGAGTAGAGAACAGAGAGGATTTATAGGTTATTATCCTACACCAGAGGATTCTAGTTTTATGTGTGATATTTGAGTCTGTTTAAAAGCTATAACCGCATGGCTGAGAAAAAAGAGAACGTCTCCAAGTTTGAGATGTTGAAACTCCTGGAGAAATGCAGGAAGGAGAGAGACGATGCGACGCACGGGGAGAGTATTATGAGGGAGAAGCTGAGACAGTACGAGTCCAGGATGAGGTCAACGGAGGTGCTGAAACAGAAAGTCAAAACCATGACTTCGGAGAACAAGGAGCTACGCAAGCATGTCAAGACTCTCCGTCAAGAGATAGGCCTGGAGGCGAGCCCCACGTTCAACGGCAAGACCACCAAGGACATCATCTCTGACATGCAGGAGAAGGAGCGTCAGTGCAGTTCCCTGGTGGAGAAAACAAGTAGACTCAGTTTGACCGTTGATGATCTGACGTCCGAACTGGCAAATGCTCTCACGTCCAAAACTCTTCTGGAATATCAGGTGCAGTCGTTACAGCAGAACCTGAAGGACATGACGAATAATCAACGCCGTTTGTTGAAACTCTGGGAGGATAAGAGATCTCAGAGAGAGCAGCTCACTCTCCCTGCGATAGGCCTAGCCCAGAGGCCCGGAGAGAAACCTGTGTCTCACAAGGGAGCACAAACGGAGATGTCTATCAATTCAGCCCAGAAACTACCACCCAACGCGTTTGAGACCAAACCTTCTCCTTCACCACGGTCACGACACCACAAGACAAGGTCTTCTATAGATAAACAAGGGGGTTTAACAACACTGGGAAATGGTCATCAGCTGGGGAACGGGAATCATCAGCTGGGGAATGGAAACCATCATACATTGGGAAATGGCCTCCAGCAGGGAAACGGGAATCATCAGCTGAGGAACGGGAATCATCATACATTGGGAAATGGCCTCCAGCAGGGAAATGGCCTCCAGCAGGGAAATGGCCTCCAGCAGGGAAACGGGAATCACCAGCTGGGGAACGGAAACCATCATACATTGGGAAATGGCCTCCAGAAGGGAAATGGGAATCATCAGCAGGGAAACGGGAATCATCAGAAGGGAAATGGGAATCATCAACGTGAAAAGGAGGATTTATTTCACTATGAAACCAATGAACACTTACTGTAAGGCTTTATAACACATACTGTAAGGCTTTATAACACATGCTGTGAGGCTTTATAACACATACTGTAAGGCTTTATAACACATGCTGTAAGGCTTTATAACACATGCTGTGAGGCTTTATAACACATACTGTAAGGCTTTATAACACATGCTGTAAGGCTTTATAACACATACTGTAAGGCTTTATAACACATGCTGTAAGGCTTTATAACACATGCTGTGAGGCTTTATAACACATGCTGTAAGGCTTTATAACACATGCTGTAAGGCTTTATAACACATGCTGTGAGGCTTTATAACGCATGCTGTGAGGCTTTATAACACATACTGTAAGGCTTTATAACACATACTGTAAGGCTTTATAACACATGCTGTGAGGCTTTATAACACATACTGTAAGGCTTTATAACATACTGTAAGGCTTTATAACACAAACTGTAAGGCTTTATAACACATACTGTAAGGCTTTATAACACATACTGTAAGGCTTTATAACACATACTGTAAGGCTTTATAACACATACTGTAAGGCTTTATAACACATACTGTAAGGCTTTATAACATACTGTAAGGCTTTATAACACATGCTGTGAGGCTTTATAACACATGCTGTGAGGCTTTATAACACATACTGTGAGGCTTTATAACACATGCTGTAAGGCTTTATAACACACACTGTAAGGCTTTATAACATGCTGTAAGGCTTTATAACACATACTGTAAGGCTTTATAACATGCTGTAAGGCTTTATAACACATACTGTAAGGCTTTATAACATGCTGTAAGGCATTATAACACATACTGTAAGGCTTTATAACATGCTGTAAGGCATTATAACACATACTGTAAGGCTTTATAACACATACTGTAAGGCTTTATAACAAGCTGTAAGGCTTTATAACATACTGTAAGGCTTTATAACACATACTGTAAGGCTTTATAAAATGCTGTAAGGCTTTATAACACATACTTTAAGGCTTTATAACACATACTGTAAGGCTTTATAACATACTGTAAGGCTTTATAACATATACTGTAAGGCTTTATAACACACTGTAAGGCTTTATAACACATACTGTAAGGCTTTATCACATATTGTAAGGCTTTATAACACATACTGTAAGGCTTTATAACACACTGTAAGGCTTTATAACACGCTGTAAGGCTTTATAACATACTGTAAGGCTTTATAACACATACTGTAAGGCTTTATAACATACTGTAAGGCTATAACATGCTGTAAGGCTTTATAACACATACTGTAAGGCTTTATAATACACTGTAAGGCTTTATAACATGCTGTAAGGCTTTATAACACATACTGTAAGGCTTTATAACACATACTGTAAGGCTTTATAACACACTGTAAGGCTTTATAACATACTGTAAGGCTTTATAACATACTGTAAGGCTTTATAACACATACTGTAAGGCTTTATAACATGCTGTAAGGCTTTATAACACATACTGTAAGGCTTTATAACACACTGTAAGGCTTTATAACACATACTGTAAGGCTTTATAACATGCTGTAAGGCTTTATAACACCTACTGTAAGGCTTTATAACACATACTATAAGGCTTTATAACATACTGTAAGGCTTTAACATGCTGTAAGGCTTTATAACACATACTGTAAGGCTTTATAACACATACTGTAAGGCTGGCCATGCTTTCCACCTGGCTACCCCTACCCCGGTCAACAGCCCTGCGCTCCCCACAGCAACTCGCCCAAACCTCCCCCACTTCTCCTTCACCCAAATCCAGATAGCTGGTGTTCTGAAAGAGCAGCAAAATCTGGACCCCTACAAATCAGCAGGGCTAGACAATCTGGACCCTCTCTTTCTAAAATTATCTGCCGAAATTGTTGCAACTCCTATTACTAGCCTGTTCAACCTCTCTTTCGTATCATCTGAGATTCCTAAAGATTGGAACGTTGCCGCAGTCATCCCCCTCTTCAAAGGGGGAGACACTCTAGACCCAAACTGCTACAGACCTATATCTATCCTACCCTGTCTTTCTAAGGTCTTCGAAAGCCAAGTTAACAAACAGATCACCGACCATTTCGAATCTCACCGTACCTTCTCCGCTATGCAATCTGGTTTCCGAGCTGGTCATGGGTGCACCTCAGCCACGCTCAAGGTCCTAAACGATATCATAACCGCCATCGATTACTGTGCAGCCGTATTCATCGACCTGGCTAAGGCTTTCGACTCTGTCAATCACACCATTCTTATTGGCAGACTCAACAACCTTGGTTTCTCAAATGATTGCCTTGCCTGGTTCACCAACTACTTCTCCAATAGAGTTCAGTATGACAAATCAGAGGGCCTGTTGTCTGGACCTCTGGCAGTCTCTGTGGGGGTGCCACAGGGTTCAATTCTCGGGCCGACTCTCTTCTCGGAATACATCAATGATGTCGCTCTTGCTGCTGGTAACTCTCTGATCCACCTCTACGCAGACGACACCATTCTGTATACCTCTGGCCCTTCGTTGGACACTGTGTTAACTAACCTCCAGATGAGCTTCAATGCCATACAACTCTCCTTCCGTGGCCTCCAACTGCTCTTATATGCAAGTAAAACTAAATGCATGCTCTTCAACCGATCGCTGCCCACACCTGCCCGCCCGCCCAGCGTCACTACTCTGGACGGTTCTGACTTAGAATATGTGGACAACTACAAATACCTAGGTGTCTGGTTAGACTGTAAACTCTCCTTCCGGACTCACATTAAACATCTCCAATCCAAAATTAAATCTAGAATCGGCTTCCTATTTCGCAACAAAGCATCCTTCACTCACGCTGCCAAACATACCCTCGTAAAACTGACCATCCTACCGATCCTCGACTTCGGCGATGATATTTACAAAATAGCCTCCAAAACCCTACTCAATAAATTGGATGCAGTCTATCACAGTGCCATCCGTTTTGTCACCAAAGCCCCATATACTACCCACCACTGCTACCTGTATGCTCTTGTTGGCTGGCCCTCGCTACATATTCGTCACCAAACCCACTGGCTCCAGGTCATCTACAAGTCTCTGCTAGGTAAAGCCCCGCCTTATCTCAGCTCACTGGTCACCATAGCAGCACCCACCCGTAGCATGCGCTCCAGCAGGTATATCTCACTGGTCACCGCCAAAGCCAATTCTTCCTTTGGCCGCCTCTCCTTCCAGTTCTCTGCTGCCAATGACTGGAATGAATTGCAAAAATCTCTGAAGCTGGAGACTCTTACCTCCCTCACTAGCTTTAAGCACCAGCTGTCAGAGCAGCTCACAGATCACTGCACCTGTACATAGCTCATCTGTAAATAGCCCATCCAACTACCTCATCCCCATACTGTATTTATTTATTTATCTTGCTCCTTTGCACCCCAGTATCTCTACTTGCACATTCATCCTCTGCACATCCTACCATTCCAGTGTTTAATTGCTATATTGTAATTACTTTGCCACCATGGCCTATTTATTGCCTTACCTCTCTTATCCTACCTCATTTGCACTTGCTGTATATATATTTTCCTACTGTATTATTGACTGTATGTTTATTCCATGTGTAACTCTGTGTTGTTGTTTGTGTCGAACTGCTTTGCTTTATCTTGGCCAGGTCGCAGTTGTAAATGAGAACTTGTTCTCAACTGGCCTACCTGGTTAAATAAAGGTGAAATACAATTAAAATAAAAAGGCTATATTTCTCTATGAAACCAATGAACACTTACTGTAAGGCTTTATAACACATACTGTAAGGCTTTATAACACCTACTGTAAGGCTTTATAACACATACTGTAAGGCTTTATAACACACTGTAAGGCTTTATAACACATGCTGTAAGGCTTTATAACACATACTGTAAGGCTTTATAACATACTGTAAGGCTTTAACATACTGTAAGGCTTTATAACACATGCTGTAAGGCTTTATAACACATACTGTAAGGCTTTATAACACATACTGTAAGCCTTTATAACACATACTGTAAGGCTTTATAACACATAATGTAAGGCTTTATAACACATACTGTAAGGCTTTATAACATACTGTAAGGCTTTAAAACACATGCTGTAAGGCTTTATAACACATACTGTAAGGCTTTATAACACATGCTGTAAGGCTTTATAACACATACTGTAAGGCTTTATAACACACTGTAAGGCTTTATAACACTTTGTAAGGCTTTATAACATACTGTAAGGCTTTATAACATACTGTAAGGCTTTATAACACATACTGTAAGGCTTTATAACATACTGTAAGGCTTTATAACACATACTGTAAGGCTTTATAACACATACTGTAAGGCTTTATAACACATACTGTAAGGCTTTATAACACATACTGTAAGGCTTTATAACACATACTGTAAGGCTTTATAACACATACTGTAAGGCTTTATAACACATACTGTAAGGCTTTATAACACATACTGTAAGGCTTTATAACACATGCTGTAAGGCTTTATAACACATACTGTAAGGCTTTATAACACATACTGTAAGGCTTTATAACACATGCTGTAAGGCTTTATAACACATACTGTAAGGCTTTTTAACACATACTGTAAGGCTTTATAACACATACTGTAAGGCTTTATAACACATACTGTAAGGCTTTATAACACATACTGTAAGGCTTTATAACACATACTGTAAGGCTTTATAACATACTGTAAGGCTTTAACATGCTGTAAGGCTTTATAACACCTACTGTAAGGCTTTATAACACATACTGTAAGGCATTATAACATACTGTAAGGCTTTAATACACATACTGTAAGGCTTTATAACACATACTGTAAGGCTTTATAACACACTGTAAGGCTTTATAACACACTGTAAGGCTTTATAACACATACTGTAAGGCTTTATAGCACATACTGTAAGGCTTTATAACACATACTGTAAGGCTTTATAACACACTGTAAGGCTTTATAACACACTGTAAGGCTTTATAACACATACTGTAAGGCTTTATCACATATTGTAAGGCTTTATAACACATACTGTAAGGCTTTATAACACACTGTAAGGCTTTATAACACGCTGTAAGGCTTTATAACATACTGTAAGGCTTTATAACACATACTGTAAGGCTTTATAACATACTGTAAGGCTATAACATGCTGTAAGGCTTTATAACACATACTGTAAGGCTTTATAATACACTGTAAGGCTTTATAACATGCTGTAAGGCTTTATAACACATACTGTAAGGCTTTATAACACATACTGTAAGGCTTTATAACACACTGTAAGGCTTTATAACATACTGTAAGGCTTTATAACATACTGTAAGGCTTTATAACACATACTGTAAGGCTTTATAACATGCTGTAAGGCTTTATAACACATACTGTAAGGCTTTATAACACACTGTAAGGCTTTATAACACATACTGTAAGGCTTTATAACATGCTGTAAGGCTTTATAACACCTACTGTAAGGCTTTATAACACATACTATAAGGCTTTATAACATACTGTAAGGCTTTAACATGCTGTAAGGCTTTATAACACATACTGTAAGGCTTTATAACACATACTGTAAGGCTGGCCATGCTTTCCACCTGGCTACCCCTACCCCGGTCAACAGCCCTGCGCTCCCCACAGCAACTCGCCCAAACCTCCCCCACTTCTCCTTCACCCAAATCCAGATAGCTGGTGTTCTGAAAGAGCAGCAAAATCTGGACCCCTACAAATCAGCAGGGCTAGACAATCTGGACCCTCTCTTTCTAAAATTATCTGCCGAAATTGTTGCAACTCCTATTACTAGCCTGTTCAACCTCTCTTTCGTATCATCTGAGATTCCTAAAGATTGGAACGTTGCCGCAGTCATCCCCCTCTTCAAAGGGGGAGACACTCTAGACCCAAACTGCTACAGACCTATATCTATCCTACCCTGTCTTTCTAAGGTCTTCGAAAGCCAAGTTAACAAACAGATCACCGACCATTTCGAATCTCACCGTACCTTCTCCGCTATGCAATCTGGTTTCCGAGCTGGTCATGGGTGCACCTCAGCCACGCTCAAGGTCCTAAACGATATCATAACCGCCATCGATTACTGTGCAGCCGTATTCATCGACCTGGCTAAGGCTTTCGACTCTGTCAATCACACCATTCTTATTGGCAGACTCAACAACCTTGGTTTCTCAAATGATTGCCTTGCCTGGTTCACCAACTACTTCTCCAATAGAGTTCAGTATGACAAATCAGAGGGCCTGTTGTCTGGACCTCTGGCAGTCTCTGTGGGGGTGCCACAGGGTTCAATTCTCGGGCCGACTCTCTTCTCGGAATACATCAATGATGTCGCTCTTGCTGCTGGTAACTCTCTGATCCACCTCTACGCAGACGACACCATTCTGTATACCTCTGGCCCTTCGTTGGACACTGTGTTAACTAACCTCCAGATGAGCTTCAATGCCATACAACTCTCCTTCCGTGGCCTCCAACTGCTCTTATATGCAAGTAAAACTAAATGCATGCTCTTCAACCGATCGCTGCCCACACCTGCCCGCCCGCCCAGCGTCACTACTCTGGACGGTTCTGACTTAGAATATGTGGACAACTACAAATACCTAGGTGTCTGGTTAGACTGTAAACTCTCCTTCCGGACTCACATTAAACATCTCCAATCCAAAATTAAATCTAGAATCGGCTTCCTATTTCGCAACAAAGCATCCTTCACTCACGCTGCCAAACATACCCTCGTAAAACTGACCATCCTACCGATCCTCGACTTCGGCGATGATATTTACAAAATAGCCTCCAAAACCCTACTCAATAAATTGGATGCAGTCTATCACAGTGCCATCCGTTTTGTCACCAAAGCCCCATATACTACCCACCACTGCTACCTGTATGCTCTTGTTGGCTGGCCCTCGCTACATATTCGTCACCAAACCCACTGGCTCCAGGTCATCTACAAGTCTCTGCTAGGTAAAGCCCCGCCTTATCTCAGCTCACTGGTCACCATAGCAGCACCCACCCGTAGCATGCGCTCCAGCAGGTATATCTCACTGGTCACCGCCAAAGCCAATTCTTCCTTTGGCCGCCTCTCCTTCCAGTTCTCTGCTGCCAATGACTGGAATGAATTGCAAAAATCTCTGAAGCTGGAGACTCTTACCTCCCTCACTAGCTTTAAGCACCAGCTGTCAGAGCAGCTCACAGATCACTGCACCTGTACATAGCTCATCTGTAAATAGCCCATCCAACTACCTCATCCCCATACTGTATTTATTTATTTATCTTGCTCCTTTGCACCCCAGTATCTCTACTTGCACATTCATCCTCTGCACATCCTACCATTCCAGTGTTTAATTGCTATATTGTAATTACTTTGCCACCATGGCCTATTTATTGCCTTACCTCTCTTATCCTACCTCATTTGCACTTGCTGTATATATATTTTCCTACTGTATTATTGACTGTATGTTTATTCCATGTGTAACTCTGTGTTGTTGTTTGTGTCGAACTGCTTTGCTTTATCTTGACCAGGTCGCAGTTGTAAATGAGAACTTGTTCTCAACTGGCCTACCTGGTTAAATAAAGGTGAAATACAATTAAAATAAAAAGGCTATATTTCTCTATGAAACCAATGAACACTTACTGTAAGGCTTTATAACACATACTGTAAGGCTTTATAACACCTACTGTAAGGCTTTATAACACATACTGTAAGGCTTTATAACACATACTGTAAGGCTTTATAACACACTGTAAGGCTTTATAACACATGCTGTAAGGCTTTATAACACATACTGTAAGGCTTTATAACATACTGTAAGGCTTTAACATACTGTAAGGCTTTATAACACATGCTGTAAGGCTTTATAACACATACTGTAAGGCTTTATAACACATACTGTAAGCCTTTATAACACATACTGTAAGGCTTTATAACACATAATGTAAGGCTTTATAACACATACTGTAAGGCTTTATAACATACTGTAAGGCTTTAAAACACATGCTGTAAGGCTTTATAACACATACTGTAAGGCTTTATAACACATGCTGTAAGGCTTTATAACACATACTGTAAGGCTTTATAACACACTGTAAGGCTTTATAACACTTTGTAAGGCTTTATAACATACTGTAAGGCTTTATAACATACTGTAAGGCTTTATAACACATACTGTAAGGCTTTATAACATACTGTAAGGCTTTATAACACATACTGTAAGGCTTTATAACACATACTGTAAGGCTTTATAACACATACTGTAAGGCTTTATAACACATACTGTAAGGCTTTATAACACATACTGTAAGGCTTTATAACACATACTGTAAGGCTTTATAACACATACTGTAAGGCTTTATAACACATACTGTAAGGCTTTATAACACATGCTGTAAGGCTTTATAACACATACTGTAAGGCTTTATAACACATACTGTAAGGCTTTATAACACATGCTGTAAGGCTTTATAACACATACTGTAAGGCTTTTTAACACATACTTTAAGGCTTTATAACACATACTGTAAGGCTTTATAACACATACTGTAAGGCTTTATAACACATACTGTAAGGCTTTATAACACATACTGTAAGGCTTTATAACATACTGTAAGGCTTTAACATGCTGTAAGGCTTTATAACACCTACTGTAAGGCTTTATAACACATACTGTAAGGCATTATAACATACTGTAAGGCTTTAATACACATACTGTAAGGCTTTATAACACATACTGTAAGGCTTTATAACACACTGTAAGGCTTTATAACACACTGTAAGGCTTTATAACACATACTGTAAGGCTTTATAGCACATACTGTAAGGCTTTATAACACATACTGTAAGGCTTTATAACACACTGTAAGGCTTTATAACACACTGTAAGGCTTTATAACACACTGTAAGGCTTTATAACACATACTGTAAGGCTTTATAACACACTATAAGGCTTTATCAGACATACTGTAAGGCTTTAACATACTGTAAGGCTTTATAACACACTGTAAGGCTTTATAACACATACTGTAAGGCTTTATAAGACACTGTAAGGCTTTATAACACATACTGTAAGGCTTTATAACACATACTGTAAGGCTTTAATACACATACTGTAAGGCTTTATAACACATACTGTAAGGCTTTATAACACACTGTAAGGCTTTATAACACATACTGTAAGCCTTTATAACACATACTGTAAGGCTTTATAACACATGCTGTAAGGCTTTATAAGACACTGTAAGGCTTTATAACACATACTGTAAGGCTTTATAGCACACTGTAAGGCTTTATAACACACTATAAGGCTTTATAAGACATACTGTAAGGCTTTAACATACTGTAAGGCTTTATAACACACTGTAAGGCTTTATAACATACTGTAAGGCTTTTTCTCCATTATGAAACGAATGGACACATACAATAAAGACAGAATAGTATATAGAGTATGAATGGAATATATAAAAAGGCTAATGTGGAAACATGAGGATGAATAAAAATAAATGAAGATAAAAAATAAAGATGATTTGGAAAGAAAACATGATGTTTTGTCATGTGATCTGAAAACATCTCAGAGGAGATATGGCTTGTCATGTGATCTGAAAACATCTCAGAGGAGATATGGCTTGTCATGTGATCTGAAAACATCTCAGAGGAGATATGGCTTGTCATGTGATCTGAAAACATCTCAGAGGAGATATGGCTTGTCATGTGATCTGAAAACATCTCAGAGGAGATATGGCTTGTCATGTGATCTGAAAACATCTCAGAGGAGATATGGCTTGTCATGTGATCTGAAAACATCTCAGAGGAGATATGGCTTGTCATGTGATCATCCGTTAATGTTGTTGTTAGGCCCTCTGTTGCCTAAAACAGACTGTAATTGGTCCAGTCTATGTTTTTATTTAACAGATCATTCGGAAAGTATTCAGACCCTTTACTTTTCCCACATTTTGTTGAGATACAGCCTTATTCTAAAATGGATTGTTTTTTCTCCCTCATAAATCAACATTTTTGCAAATGTATTTACAATTAAAAAAAAGAAGAAAAGGAAATATTACATTTACATAAGTATTCAGACCCTTTACTCAGTACTTTGTTGAAGCACCTTTGGCAGTGATTACAGCCTCGAGTCTTCTTGGGTATGACGCTACAAGCTTGGTACACCCCTTTATTTGGGGAGTTTCTCCCATTCTTCTCTGCAGATCCTCTCAAACTCTGTCAGGTTGGATGGGGAGCATCGCTGCACAGCTATTTTCAGGTATCTGCAGAGATGTTTGATTGGGTTCAGGTCCGGGCCCTGGCTGGGCCACTCAAGGACATTCAGAGACTTGTCACGAAGCCACTCCTGCGTTGTCTTGGCTGTGTGCTTAGGGTTGTCGTCCTTTTGGAAGGTAAACATTCGCCCCAATCTGAGGTCCTGAGCGCTCTGGAGCAGGTTTTCATCAAGGATCTCTCTGTACTTTGCTCAGTTCATCTTTCCCACAATTCTGCCACTGAAAAGCATCCTCACAGCATGATACTGCCACCACCATGCTTCAATGTAGGGATGGTGCCAGGTTTCCTCCAGATGTGATGCTTGGCATTCAAGCGTTCAATCTTGGTTTCATCAGACCAGAGAATCTTGTTTCTCATGGTCAGAGAGTCCAAGCGGGCTGTCATGTGCCTTTTACTGAGGAGATGCTTCCATCTGGCCACTCTACCACAAGGCCTGATTATGGAGTACTGCAGAGATGGTTGCCCTTCTGGAAGGTTCTCTCATCTCCACAGAGGAACTCTGGAGCTCTGTTAGAGTGACCATCGGGTTCTTGGTCACCTCCTTGACCAAGGCCCTTCTCCCCTGATTGCTCAGTTTGGCCGGGCGGCCAGCTCTAGGAGTCTTGGTGGTTCCAAACTCCTTCCATTTAAGAATGATGGAGAAACTGTGTTCTTGAGGACCTTTAATGCTGCAGAAATGTTTTGGTTTCCTTCCCCAGATATGTGCCTTGACACAGTCCTGTCTCGGAGCTCTACGGACAACTCCTACGACTTCATGGCTTGTTTTTTTCTCTGACATGCTCTGTCAACTGTGGACCCTTATATAGACATGTGTGTGCCTTTCCAAATGATGTCCAATCAATTGAATTTACCACAGGTGAACTCCAATCAAGTTGTAGAAACATCAAGAATGATCAATGAAAACAGAATGCATCTGAGCTGAATTTATTTTTAATTTTTATCTCATAGCAAAGGGTCTGAATGTTTTTTATTTCGAATAAATTTGCTAAATTATCTAAAAACATGTTTTTTGCTTTGTCATTATGGGGTATTCTGTGTAGATTGAGACATTAAAAAAAAACATTTTAGAATAAGGATGTAACGTAACAAAATGTGGGAAAAGGAAAGGGGTCTGAATACTTTCCAAATGCACTGTAAGTTAACAGATTTCCAGAATTGAAAATGAAGAGAGTATTGCCAATACCAGGGTAGTTGAAGAATCTATGGTAGCGTTTTGTATAGGCAAACCTGTAACGTCCAGTAATGGACACCAACAATCTTTGTTTAAATCACGTTTTCTGGTATACAATCTGTAGCTAAGTGGCAGTAGGATGCAGAGCCTCTATCCTTTTCCTTGTAGCCCGGTTGGTGGCATTTATTTAGTCTGTGAGGAGGTTATTTTCTTGCTCATAAACTACAATCCTTTGCTGTGATTCATTCTTCTCTCACTTTTGTCTTCCATGATCTATTCAGCTGTCCTGCTCCCAGAGACCAACCAGGTGCTATTCAGCTGTCCTCTCCTTTGTCCTGCTCCCAGAGACCAACCAGGTGCTATTCAGCTGTCCTCTCCTTTGTCCTGCTCCCAGAGACCAACCAGGTGCTATTCAGCTGTCCTCTCCTTTGTCCTGCTCCCAGAGACCAACCAGGTGCTATTCAGCTGTCCTCTCCTTTGTCCTGCTCCCAGAGACCAACCAGGTGCTATTCAGCAAGCATGGGCTCAGCTGATTCCCTCACCTGTGAGGAAAACCATCCCACTGCTGTTTGAACTAGCCCCGCCATCACTGTTAGACATTCAGACCACATATGCATTGGCCTGTTGTCTTTTCTTTGTGGGTTTTGTCTTGTAGGTCAGTTAGGATCACCACTTTATTTTATGAATGTGAAATGTCAGAATAATAGTAGAGAGAATGATTTATTTCAGCTTTTATTTCTTTCATCACATTCCCAGTGGGTCAGAAGATCACATACACTTAGTATTTGGTAGCATACACTTAGTATTTGGTACAATTAGTATTTGGTAGCATTGCCTTTAAATTGTTTAACTTGGGTCAAACGTTTCGGGTAGCCTTCCACAAGCTTACAGGTTTGTAGGCCTCCTTGCTCACAAACGCTTTTTCAGTTCTGCCCACACATTTTCTATAGGATTGAGGTCAGGGCTTTGTGATGGCCACTCCAATACCTTAACTCTGCTGTCCTTAAGCCATTTTGTCACAACTTTGGAAGTATGCTTGGGGTCATTGTCCATTTGGAAGACCAATTTGCGACCAAGCTTTAACTTCCTGACTGATGTCTTGAGATGTTGCTTCAATATATCCACATAATTCTCCTTCCTCATGATGCCACCTATTTTGTGAAGTGCACCAGCCCCTCCTGCAGCAAAGCACCACCACAACATGATGCTGCCACCCCCGTGCTTCACGGTTGGGATGGTGTTCTTCGGTTTGCAAGCCTCCCCCTTTTTCCTCCAAACATAACGATGGTCATTATGGCCAAACAGTTCTATTTTTGTTTCATCAGACCAGAGGACATTTCTCCAAAAAGTACGATCTTTGTCCCCATGTGCAGTTGCAAACTGTAGTCTGGCTTTTTTATGGCGGTTTTGGAGCAGTGGCTTCTTCCTTGCTGAGCGACCTTTCAGGTTATGTCGACATAGGACTAGTTTTACTGTGGATATAGATACTTTTGGACCCGTTTCCTCCAGCATCTTCACAAGGTCCTTTGCTGTTGTTCTGGGATTGATTTGCACTTTTCGCACCAAAGTACGTTCATCTCTAGGAGACAGAACGCATCTCCTTCCTGAGCGTTATGACGGCTGCGTGGTCCCATGGTGTTTATACTTGCGTACTATTGTTTGTACAGATGAACGTGGTACCTTCAGGCATTAGGAAATTGCTCCCAAGGATGAACCAGACTTGTGGAGGTCTACAATTTTTTTTCTGAGGTCTTGGCTGATATCTTTTGATTTTCCCATGATGTCAAGCAAAGAGGCACTGAGTTTGAAGGTAGGCTTTGAAATACATCCACAGGTACACTTCCAATTGACTCAAATTATGTCAATTAGCCTATCAGAAGCTTCTAAAGCCATGACATAATTTTCTGGAATTTTCCAAGCGGTTTAAAGGCACAGTCAACGTAGTGTATGTAAACTTCTGACCCACTGGAATTGTGATACAGTGAATTATAAGTGAAATAATCTGTCTGAAAACAATTGTTGAAAAAATGACTTGTGTCATGCACAAAGTAGATGTCCTAACCGACTTGCCAAAACTATAGTTTGTTAACAAGACATTTGTGGAGTGGTTGAAAAACGAGTTTGAATGACTTTCGACTTCAACTGTTTGTCACCTGGGCACATGAATGTTCCTAGAGAGAAGGGGGAATACTGAAGCATGGGTTGATGACAGTACTACATTCTCCATTAGCGGCCCAGCCTTTTGGCATAGATGGTAAAGCTCTCATATCTGGACAGCAACATTGTAAAGATTGTGCCTCCCGCAGCACTTCTCTCTCTATAAACTGCCTGAGACACCTTTACAATCTCTCCCCGTACTCAATAAATGGTGAAACATTAAATGTGTTTGTGTTTGAATGTATATGTGTGAAATGTACATTATGTTAAACACGTCTCACACTCAGTCATAGTCAGTAGAACAATGGATGGATTGGAAAGAATTTAGAAAGTCAGGCTCTTTATCATTCTCCAGACTTTATATATTATTTATCTTTATCATTCTCTTTACTTTATAGTTAAATACATCCAACATTATCCATTCCCACCATGGTATTGGGCAGCTGCTATTGGAGAACTCATCTGGTTTAGAAATCAAACTCTGGTCATCTTTTTGCAGAGCACATTGTACAACTGTTTTTTACAGAAGATTGTATTGCAAGGTATGGTATATGTGTAGGCTAAGATTTGTTGGCTAATATGCAAATGTTACTGTAGTGTTTTTAACCTCCATTCTAGCATACATGAGACACATAATTCTATCTACGTGCTTTTATTTGGGTTTCTATGCAAAGCATATGATTTAATGTTTATTTAAGCCTGCAGCTAGTTACTTAAAATGAGACATATAATTATGCCAAAACATGATTCAACAATGTAATTCACTGACAGTGAAACAGCTAATGAAACACTAGCCTCCTGAGCAGGTAAATGGACATTTACAGTAGCTGGCTTGGCTAGTCAGACTGTAACATTGGTTAGCTTTTAATACATTGGCTATGGCAGTGGTGTAAAGTACTTAAGTAAAAATACTTTTAAGTACTACTTAAGTCGTTTTTGGGAGTATCTGTAATTTACTTTACTATTTATATTTTTGACAACTTTTACTTTTACTTCACTGCATTCCTAAAGAAAATGATGTACTTTTTTACTCCATACATTTTCCTTGACACCTAAAAGTATTCGTTACATTTTGAATGCTAAGCAGGACAGGAAAATGGTCCAATTCACACACTTATCGAGAGAATACGTGGTCATTCCTACTGCCTCTGATCTGGCGAACTCACTAAACACAAACGCATCGTTTGTAAATGATGTTGGAGTGTGCCCCTGGCTATCCATACATTTTAAAAACACGAAAATTGTGCCGTTTGCTTTGTTTAGTATAAGAAATGTGAAATGATTTATACTTTTACTTTGGATACTTATTAAGTATATTTTATCAATTACATTTTCTTTTGATACTTAAGTATATTTAGAACCGAATACCTTTAGACTTTTACTCAAGTAGGACTTTACTGGGTAACTTTCACTTTTACTTGAGTAACTTTCTATTATGGTTTCTATACTTTTACTCAAGTATAACAATTGGAGACTTTTTACACCACTGGTCAACGGTGTTTCCTTTTCATACGATCAGGACAATTCTTATTGCACGCTGCATATTTCACTCCAAAACAGATCTTATTTCCGTCTCTGGAGCACGCGCACGCGCACACATGCACGCACGCACAGGAAGCAGCTCGAGTTTTCATTGGAAGCTGTGTTTACATCCGACAGCCATTGGCTACCTTCATCACGAGGGGTATGTACGGGAGATCCTATTGGTTCCAAGTTTAGCAGTTTGCAAATTTGCCTGAGTAGACAGGGTGTTGAAATATAATTTTTATGACAAGTTAAGATGGCAACACATTTTATAGTCATCATAAGAATGTTGTACTGTCATATACAAAATATCAGGTCCTCCCTCAACGGGGATCGATCAACTTCACGTTTTTAGGCTTCGGCCCACCACCTAATTTCTATGTGAAAGACCACAGAGTTTCTAAACCCAGAGGCGCAAGATTACGTTCCTTCTGGGAACGCTTCCGAAAAGGACCTAACAGACTAGGCCGGGGTTTGGGGTTTAAGAAGTCAATGAGAGAAGTGAAAAAATTCATTAATTGTTAATTTTCTCGAAATCTAAAGGCAGAACTGAGATTCAAGCCAACGTGTTAAGTAGTTGAACATGTTATTACTCCAACCTCGTGAAAGTGACATGTTTTCATTTTCGTCAAAAAACAACTTTCTATCACTATAATTGAGAATTTCAATAAGCATTTTTCTACGGCTGGCCATGCTTTCCACCTGGCTGCCCCTACCCCGGACAACAGCACTGCCCTCCCCTCTGCTACTCGCCCAAGCCTTCCCCATTTCTCTTTCTCCCAAATACAGTCAGCTGATGTTCTTAATGAGCTGCAAAATCTGGACCCTTACAAATCAGCCGGGCTAGATAATCTGGACCCTTTCTTTCTAAAACTATCTGCTGAAATTGTTGCCACCCCTATTACTAGCCTCTTCAACCTCTCTTTCGTGTCGTCTGAGATCCCCAAAGATTGGAAAGCAGCTGCGGTTATCCCCCTCTTCAAAGGGGGGGACACCCTTGACCCTAACTGCTACAGACCTATATCTATCCTACCCTGCCTTTCTAAGGTCTTCGAAAGCCAAGTCAACAAACAGATTACCGACCATTTCGAATCACACCACACCTTCTCCGCTATGCAATCTGGTTTCAGAGCTGGTCATGGGTGCACCTCAGCCACGCTCAAGGTCATAAACGATATCGTAACCGCCATCGATAGGAAACAATACTGTGCAGCCGTATTCATTGACCTGGCCAAGGCTTTTGACTCTGTCAATCACCACATCCTCATTGGCAGACTCGACAGCCTTGGTTTCTCTAATGATTGCCTCGCCTGGTTCACCAACTACTTCTCTGATAGAGTTCAGTGTGTCAAATCGGAGGGTCTGTTGTCCGGGCCTCTGGCAGTCTCTATGGGGGTGCCACAGGGTTCAATTCTTGGACCGACCCTCTTCTCTGTTTACATCAATGATGTCGCTCTTGCTGCTGGTGATTCTCTGATCCACCTCTACGCAGACGACACTATTCTGTATACTTCTGGCCCTTCTTTTGACACTGTGTTAACAACCCTCCAGGCGAGCTTCAATGCCATACAACTCTCCTTCCGTGGCCTCCAACTGCTCTTAAATACAAGTAAAACCAAATGCATGCTCTTCAACCGATCGCTGCCTGCTCCTGCCCGCCTGTCCAACATCACTACTTTGGACGGGTCTGACTTAGAATATGTGGACAACTACAAATACCTAGGTGTCTGGTTAGACTGTAAACTCTCCTTCCAGACCCACATCAAACATCTCCAATCCAAAGTCAAATCTAGAATTGGCTTCCTATTCCGCAACAAAGCATCCTTTACTCATGCTGCCAAACATACCCTTGTAAAACTGACCATCCTACCAATCCTCGACTTCGGTGATGTCATTTACAAAATAGCCTCCAAAACCCTACTCAATAAATTGGATGCAGTCTATCACAGTGCCATCCGTTTTGTCACCAAAGCCCCATATACTACCCACCACTGCGACCTGTACACTCTCGTTGGCTGGCCCTCGCTTCATACTCGTCGCCAAACCCATTGGTTCCAGGTCATCTACAAGACCCTGCTAGGTAAAGTCCCCCCTTATCTCAGCTCGCTGGTCACCATAGCAGCACCTACCCGTAGCACGCGCTCCAGCAGGTATATCTCTCTAGTCACCCCCAAAACCAATTCTTCCTTTGGACGCCTCTCCTTCCAGTTCTCTGCTGCCAATGACTGGAACGAACTACAAAAATCTCTGAAACTGGAAACACCTATCTCCCTCACTAGCTTTAAGCACCAGCTGTCAGAGCAGCTCATAGATTACTGCACCTGTACATAACCCATCTACAATTTAGCCCAAACAACTACCTCTTTACCTACTGTATTTATTTATTAATTTATTTTGCTCCTTTGCACCCCATTATTTCTGTCTCTACTTTGCACTTTCTTCCAATGCAAACCAACCATTCCAGTGTTTTTTAGTTTTTATTTTACTTGCTGTGTTGTACTCACTTCGCCTCCATGGCCTTTTTATATTTTATTTATTTATACATATATCTGTTTGCCTTCACCTCCCTTATCTCACCTCACTTGCTCACATTGTATATAGACTTATTTTTTTTTCACTGTATTATTGACTATATGTTTGTTTTTACTCCATGTGTAACTATGTGTTGTTGTATGTGTCGAACTGCTTTGCTTTATCTTGGCCAGGTCGCAATTGTAAATGAGAACGTGTTCTCAATTTGCCTACCTGGTTAAATAAAGGTTAAATAAAAAATTAAAAAATAATAAATATCGATGGAGTGCCTTTGATTTTGACAGCCTGCACATGCGCAGGTCGGCGGCGAGACCGGATGAAGTGTTTTCTACGCATGAGTTTAATTAGCCAACGTCGCCATGACATCGCTTACAACTGTGATGGGGATTTGTCTTGGAGAAGCAGTTTTAGCTTCTCTTTATACTGTAGTCTCTTTGGACAGACTTTGAAAGGGGTCCTGACTTGTCCTTTGAATGCATGTGCCGCGCGATATGCGAAACTGCACAAGAATATAATGTTATCTAGAAGTTTGACAACTAGCTAGCACATTTTTTTGAACACTTTTTTCAAAAATCAAAAATCTTTATATCGAAAAAAAATGTTTTCAGCGGATCAAAGTTGTTGGTTCGTTCGTAAGGTAAGCACTGCCCTATTAAAACAAATCAACCACAGTTAGCTAGCTAGCTAGGTAACGTTAGTTACCCGTGGTTGTTATCCAATTACAGTAGCTAGCTTGCTATTTACTAACTAGTTAGCTAGTAACAGTAGCTACATTTCATGGCTAGTATAACAACAAGAACACTAGTTGTTGCTGGCTGTGTGTAATTGTAGAAAAGTTAGCTAGATTTTCAAGTTTCACATAAACTAGGTAACTTAGTAGTTTAACGTAGCGAACAGCTTTGACCAGAGGGTCTGTCTCCAATTTCTAGCCCAATACATACTACTCAAAACCCGCACAAAAAGCCTGATAACCAGCCCAATACTTGTTTTTTTTTCACAGCAAGAGTGGAGTTGCCGTATTTATACAATACACCCTATATACACACATTTCTATAATGTTATCGCTCTAATTAGAAGGAATAACATAGTAACTTGTAACGACATTAGAAGTGTAATTCGTGTTTCCTCAAAATAGTAGTTATTGCAAGCTATGACTGACTGTGGCAAGAGATGAAATCATTCACACTTATTAAACTCGCCAGATCATTTTCCATCAATGGATGTCGATTTAACTCGTTTGACTGCTATGATTAAGCAATAAGGCACAAGGGGGTATGGTATATGGCCAATATACCACTGCTAAGGGCTGTTCTTAATCATGACTCAAAGCTGAGTGCCTGGATTACAGCTTTTAGCCGTGGTATATTAACAACACAGCCCCGGGGTGCCTTATTGCTATAATAAACGGTGTACCAACGTAATTAAAAGTCATGTTTTCTCATACCCCATGGTATATGGTCTGATATACTGCCGCTTTCAGTTAATCAGCATTCAGGGCTTTAACCAGGTTTATAATTGTAAATAAATCCCCTTTGCGTATGTCCGTAACATAGATTAATCCAACAGGAGAGTTTGAGTGATGAAAGTTGGACAGAGGATCTCCGTCTCTGAGCAAGAACCACTTGGACTAACTTTTAATAAATTAATTTGAGGTTATTTTCTGGCAATTTATCTGTTATTCTGTGCCAGATGTTAATGCTATAAACCGTTATAAACGGCCCATTACCTGAGATTGACTTGTCATTTCAATAGGTGTATAAACTACAGACTAAAATCTGGGTTGATGATTGTGATTCAGTTTTGCCATGTTGTGGTTAGATAAAAGCGGGTTGCCTATTGCCCCTGATAGGCCTACATCTCATCTCAGGTAGCCTATAGGATCCTAGACAAGATTTAGACTGAACCATTTAGCAACTTGCTTAGTTCAGATTAAGACTAATTTATTCAACATAAATAGCGAGGTGATTTTTTTTTTTTTTTAGGTAAGTGCTTGTGTTTCCCAATAGCCTGCATGAATAGCTTACTGATGAAGGGGGTCATAATTTCAGGCAAAAGTTTGGACACACGTACTCTCATTCAAGGGTTTCTTTATTTTTGACAATTTTCTAAATTGTAGAATAATAGTGAAGACATCAACTATGAAATAACACATATGGAATCATGTAGTAAGCAAAAATATAATTTAGATTCTTCAAAGTAGCCACCCTTTGCCTTGATGACAGATTTGCACACTCTTGGCGTTCTCTCAACCAGCTTCATGAGGAATGCTTTTCCAACAGTCTTGAAGGAGTTCCCACATATGTTGAGTACTTGTTGGCTGCTTTTCCTTCACTCTGCTGTTCAACTCATCCCAAACCATCTTAAATTGTGTTGAGGTCGGGTGATTGTGGAGGCCAGGACTCCAAAACTCTCCTTCTTGGTCAACTAGCCATTACACAGCCTGGATGTGTGTTGGGTCATTGTCCTGTTGAAAAACAAATGATAGTCCCACTAAGTGCAAACCAGATGGGATGGCATATCGCTGTAGAATGCTGTGGTAGCCATGCTGGTTAAAAGTCCCTTGAATTCTAAATAAATCACTGACAGTGAATATTCAGAGGTGGAAACCTTCTGTGGGAATTATTGTGAATATATGGGAATTAACAGGAATATATGCAAATTAATACAATTTAAATGTAAATGTTTTTGCATTGGATATATTTACCATATCATATGGAGATAGAAACAGAAACCTTTTCCCTTATCATAAGTAGACATAATTGCAAATAGGTAAATCCTTCCAAAAGAAATACATTCGTAACTAAATAGTTTTTTAAAACTTTAAATGAGTTGACTCTTCACATGGAATGATTTCACTGAACAACAAAAGAAAGGGGAATATTGAATGATCCTCATGATCCATCGCATCTCCCAAAAATGTAAAATGATAGTCTAGAAACTAAAGCTTTGGTTGTCTTCCTCTCAGGCTTCCATGTCTTTTCCCTGGACCTCCTCAATGTCCACCTCTTGAACATCAGACTCTGAGGCCTCATCTTCACTGTCACTTTCCAACCTTGTCGAGAATGGCTCGTTGTCAGACTCAAAAAGCATAATTTGACCGGATGGCCACCAATTTTTCAACCCTTGTATTGGTCAGCCTGTTGCGTGCTTTGGTATGTGTGTGTGTGTGTGTGTGTGTGTGTGTGTGTGTGTGTGTGTGTGTGTGTGTGTGTGTGTGTGTGTGTGTGTGTGTGTGTGTGTGTGTGTGTGTGTGTGTGTGTGTGTGTGTGTGTGTGTGTTCCCAAACAAGGACCAGTTGCGCTCTGAGGCGGCTGATGTTGGTGGGATTTGGAGGATGATGGAGGCAACAGGGGAAAGAGCCTCAGATCCACAAAGTCCCTTCCACCAGGTGGCTGATGAGATATGTTGGCATAACTGCCATATTATATCTCTGTCCCAAAGCCCTTGCTTGAAAGTGTACTTCGCCAGACTGCCAAGAACCTTGCCCTCATCCAGGCCAAGGTGGCGAGACACGGTAGTGATAACACCATAGGCCTTGTTGATCTCTGCACCAGACAGGATGCTCTTGCCAGCATACTTGGGGTCCAACATGTACGCTGCGGCGTGTATGGGTTTCAGGCTGGTCTTCACGCTTTTTGATGTATTTCAGAACTGCAGTTTCCTCTGCTTGGAGCAACAGTGAAGTGGGCAGGGCAGTACGGATTTCTTCTCACATCACTTCTCTTACATCTGCAAGCAGAGTCTGAACATCAGACAGGATGGCAATTGTCTCCGTCAATCTGTGCAATGGCTACTGCTATAGGTTTCAGGAGTTTCAGGCTGCTTACCACTCTCTCCCAAAATACATCATCCAGGAGGATCCTCTTGATGGGGCTGTCCATATCGGCAGACTGTGATATGGCCATTCCTTGGAGAGACTCCTTCCCCTCCAGGAGACTGTCAAACATGATGACAACACCACCCCAATGAGTGTTACTGGGCAGCTTCAATGTGGTGCTCTTATTCTTCTCACTTTGCTTGGTGAGGTAGATTGCTGATATAACTTGATGACCCTTCACATACCTAACCATTTCCTTGGCTCTGTTGTAGAGTGTATCCATTGTTTTCAGTACCATGATGTCCTTGAGGAGCAGATTCAATGCATGAGCAGCACAGCCAATGGGTGTGATGTGAGGGTAGGACTCCTCCCACTTTAGACCAAGCAGCCTTCATGTTGGCAGCATTACCCGTCACCAGTGTAAATACCTTCTGTGGTCCAAGGTCATTGATGACTGCCTTCAGCTCATCTGCAATGTAGAGAGACCGGTGTGTCTGTTCTTTGTGTCTGTGCTCTTGTAGAATACTGGTTGGAGGGGTGTATGCTGGGAGAAGAACATTCAGGAATCTCTTCCAATACACATTGCCTGTGAGCATCAGAGGTGAACCAATTGCATACAGAGCTCGAGCAAGACATTCATCGGCATTTCTCTGACTACGTTCCTCCATTGAGTCAAAAACAACTTCTGATTCCAGAAGGATCATGAGCTGTTGCTATAGATAAGGTGTCTGATTCACCCTTTTCACTTCGAATAGAAGTAGAGGGACTTTTGTCAGTGGTAGCTTGTTGTGAGCGCTGAGGGAACTTTATGCACTTGGCCAGATGATTCTGCATCTTTGTTGCATTCTTCACATATGATTTGGCACAGTATTTGCAAATGTACACAGCTTTTCCTTCTACATTAGCTGCAGTGAAATGTCTCCACACATCAGATGATGCCCGTGTCATTTTCCTTTGAAGTTTAGGAATAGAATTAGTAAAAAATAAAATAAAAATACAATTCCATGTACAGATAAATAGTTAAGCAGTTAGATTAAACAGCTCCTTTTGTAAGATGTTTTAAAATGAAACATGTATGGAAACGGGTGAATTAACACTCCTCAGATAGCAGGCTCAAGCAAGCTAAAACCCACATGGTAGCAAAAACTAACTAGCAGAAATTGTTAAGAGGTTATAAATGATTTAAGCACACTTTGCTGTAGGCTACTATTTACTAGTTAACAAAAAATCATGTATGTCATATAAAATATATTCACCCCACCCAGTATTGTAATCAAAACTTACCAGAAAGCATGTAGTCCTTGGCTCAGACAGTGTAGTAGTGTGGGCTCAATAGCATCTCATTAGTATGCAAGATCTTGAGAATCAGCTGTACATGTGATGGGAGAATGCACTGTGCATGCAGAGGGTTGCAATCCCATTGAATTGGGGACAGTTTAAACAAAATATGCCACAAGACCTAGAATTGCCTTGTGTGTATCCCACAAAAAAAGGTTCGCTGTTATAAGCGAACTTTTTGTTGATTCATTTAAGCAAAATTCTCCATATTCCTGGGCTTAACTTCCCATGGAAAAATTCAAGAAATTTCCCGTAAAGTTTCCGACCCTTTGCAGTCCTAGTAGAGGTTTATTCTAGCTGAAGAACGATCGCCGGCGTTCTCTTATACCGAGTTGGAGTGCCATTTTCTAGGAACAACATTGAGGCACCATCAGTCGACGCTTGTAAAAATGTCAATTTTGAAAACCCTTACGTGTACCTACGTTTGTCCTCTACAACTATGTGCCGTTTACTGAGTTGAGTAACACAAATGAGGAAAAAGTCAGTGGTTTTATTCGCTATGTTTTTAAATATATTTTTTCAGGTATGAATTTCAGCCACCCTGTGGGAGGAATGCGATTGTACACAACAAACATAGTTACAGGTAATCGTTTTCACAATTGGTGTTTATTTTTATTTTTATTACAAGCGTCGACTGCTGTTGTTGCTAGCAGATCACGCGACCAGTGATCAGAACTCAACTCCACCTCGATATATCAGAGAACAGAGTTCGAGCGTTCTTCAGCTAGGCTCATTCAGGCGAACATTTTCAGGGAACACAATTATGGCATACGAGTCACTTCCCAATGTGATGTATCTGTGAATGAATTTTGGTGTTTCCAGGTGATTTGTTGGAGAGCAGTAGCCAGTGTGGCGTGGTCTGTCCTACTGCTGCTTCCCACCACAGCTCTGTTTGTACTTCTCAGCAGATTCAGTCTGTTTCACCCCATACTCTGGATATCAGGTGAGAGAACCTTTCAGAAGCCAATATACTGACCTTGTACACAGTGTCAAAATGTATTAGCTCACTGTAGTCGTTCTCTGGCTGTGTAGCCAGTCAGACTAACCTACCTTACTGTAGTCGTTCTCTGGCTGTGTAGCCAGTCAGACTAACCTACCTTACTGTAGTCGTTCTCTGGCTGTGTAGCCAGTCAGACTAACTTACCTTACTGTAGTCGTTCTCTGGCTGTGTAGCCAGTCAGACTAACTTACCTTACTGTAGTCGTTCTCTGGCTGTGTAGCCAGTCAGACTAACTTACCTTACTGTAGTCGTTCTCTGGCTGTGTAGCCAGTCAGACTAACTTACCTTACTGTAGTCGTTCTCTGGCTGTGTAGCCAGTCAGACTAACCTACCTTACTGTAGTCGTTCTCTGGCTGTGTAGCCAGTCAGACTAACCTACCTTACTGTAGTCGTTCTCTGGCTGTGTAGCCAGTCAGACTAACCTACCTTTCTGTAGTCGTTCTCTGGCTGTGTAGCCAGTCAGACTAACCTACCTTACTGTAGTCGTTCTCTGGCTGTGTAGCCAGTCAGACTAACCTACCTTACTGTAGTCGTTCTCTGGCTGTGTAGCCAGCTAAGACAGTTATGTCGGAGACTGCTTGTAAGCACATTACTGTAATGTCTCGTTCCAGAATGCCTGTCCCTATTGACCAGTCCCAGTGGCATCTTCTCCTTCATTCTGCTGTGTGGAGTGGTGGTGCTGGTGGGCTTCTTCAACCTGGAGTATTACACAGGTGAGTCAGTCCATGAAGGGTTCTCCCAGGGGATCACACCTCTGAGTGGACGGAGCCGCAGGCGATTGCTGCACTCCGTCTCTTGAGAGTGAATCTGGGTTCGTGGGTGGAACCAGGACAATACAATTACTGGAGAAAGGAAACATATATAAATGATGGTCTCACTGTACTGTAGGTGCCAATGTCCTGGGACAACACAGTCCCAACATTCACCCTGTACATGGTGGTGCCAATGTCCTGGGACAACACAGTCCCAACATTCACCCTGTTTATGGTGGTGCCAATGTCCTGGGACAACACATTCCCAGCATGCACCCTGTTTTTTATTAATTGTTTTGATTAATTGATTGATTCCCACCAGTTGTCCCATCCGTCGCCTGTTCCAAGATCGCCCTCCTGGGTCAGGTGCTCCACCCCCGTCAGGTCGTCCACTCACTGGTGCACTGCATCATGGGTGTAGTAGTAGCTTGGTGTTGTGCCTTCACCATCGGAGGGCGCTACCAGTCCTTGGGGCACCCCTGTACACAGGATGAGAGGTGAGACACTACACAACATGTTTAGGTTTTTACCTGGCATACACACAGGGATGGAAATGAAGATGGCCCGAGGCTAGTACTTATCAGACCAGGCTAGTAGAACGTGTCAAACTAGCTGCCGGCTAGGGAAGTGTTGTACTTTTCAGACCAGGCTAGTAGAACGTGTCAAACTAGCTGCCGGCTAGGGAAGTGTTGTACTTTTCAGACTGGGCTAGTAGAACGTGTCAAACTAGCTGCCGGCTAGGGAAGTGTTGTACTTTTCAGACTGGGCTAGTAGAACGTGTCAAACTAGCTGCCGGCTAGGGAAGTGTTGTACTTTTCAGACTGGGCTAGTAGAACGTGTCAAACTAGCTGCCGGCTAGGGAAGTGTTGTACTTTTCAGACTGGGCTAGTAGAACGTGTCAAACTAGCTGCCGGCTAGGGAAGTGTTGTACTTTTCAGACTGGGCTAGTAGAACGTGTCAAACTAGCTGCCGGCTAGGGAAGTGTTGTACTTTTCAGACTGGGCTAGTAGAACGTGTCAAACTAGCTGCCGGCTAGGGAAGTGTTGTACTTTTCAGACTGGGCTAGTAGAACGTGTCAAACTAGCTGCCGGCTAGGGAAGTGTTGTACTTTTCAATAACAAGTAGTACATTTTGGACACGGTAAAACTACTAGCCTGGTTGGCCAGTTCCTGCATACACCTTTATGGTTGTAGAGTAGTAATTCCTTATTTATGGACGAATACTCTTATTCATAATTGCCTTGGCACTGTTTATTTGGTCAATGTTGAGGTTGGGCACCAAGTTAACTTTAGTGAAATATACTTGTTTTTCCCTGTATGAGTGAAAAACACCTGTCCTCATAAGTTCAGGGTTTAGTTGTAACTTTCCTTTTCATCTCAATTTCATTCAAATCAATTTAAGGGCTTTATGGGAAACGTATGTTAACATTACCAAAGCAAGTGAGGTAGATAATAAACTAAAGGGAAATAAACAATACAAAATGTACAGTAAACATTACACTCACAGAACGTTCCAGAAGAATAATGACATTTCAAATGTCATTATGTGTCTGTGTGTGTGTATATACAGTGTTATGATGTGCAAATAGTTAAGTTACGAAAGGGAAAATAAATGAATATGGGTTGTATTTACAATGGTGTTTGTTCTTCACTGGTTGCCCTTTTCTTGTGGCAACAGGTCACAAATCTTACTGCTGTGATGCACACTGTGGAATTTCATCAATAGATATGGGAGTTTATCAAAATTGGGTTTGTTTTCGAATTCTTTGTGGATCTGTGTATTCTGAGGGAAATATGTGTCTCTAATATGGTCATACATTGGGCAGAAGGTTAGGAAGTGCAGCTCAGTTTCCACCTCATTTCGTGGGCAGTGTGCACATAGCCTGTCTTCTCTTGAGAGCCAGGTCTGCCTACGGCGGCCTTTCTCAATAGCAAGGCTATGATCACTGAGTCTGTACATAGTCAAAGCTTTCCTTTATTTTGTGTCATTCAGTGGTCAGGTATTCTGCCACTGTGTACTCTCTGTTTAGGGTCAGTCTCAGTGGTCAGGTATTCACTGTGGACTCTCTGTTTAGGGTCAGTCAGTGGTCAGGTATTCTGCCACTGTGGACTCTCTGTTTAGGGTCAGTCACAGTGGTCAGGTATTCTGCCACTGTGTACTCTCTGTTGAAGGCCAAATAGTGTTCTAGTTTGCTCTACCTTTTTGTTAATTACTTGACACATTTGGAGTAACTATCTTTTTGTTTTCTCATGATTTGGTTGGATCTAATTGTGTTGCTGTCCTGGGGCTTTGTGGGGTCTGTTTGTGAACTGCGCCCTACGACCAGCTTACTAAGGGACTCTTCTCTAGGTTAATTTCTCTGTAGGTGATGGCTTTGTCATGGAAGGTTTGGGAATCGCTTCCTTTTAGGTGGTCGTAGAATTTATTTTCAGAATTTTGAGAATTAGTGTTGAGAATTAGTGTGTATTGGCCTTATTCTGCTCTGGATGCATTATTTTTGCAGAATTCTGTATGCAGAGAATAAATCTGGTGTTGGTCCCATTTTGTGAATTCTTGGTCGGTGAGCGGACTAATTAAAGTATTTTTAGCCAAATCCGAATTGGTATGTAGATTTGATGTTCCTTTTGATGGCGTAGAAGGCCCTTCTTGCCTTGTCTTGTCTCTCAGCTCGTTCACAGCTTTGTGGAAGTTACCTGTGGCGCTGATGTTTAGGCCGAGGTATGTATAGTTTTTTGTGTTCTCTAGGGCAACGATGTCTAGATGGAATTTGTATTTGTGGTCCTGGCAACTGGACCTTTTTTGTAACACCATTGTTTTTGTGTTACTGAGATTTACTGTCAGGGCCCAGGTCTGACAGAATCTGTGCAGAAGATCTAGGTGCTGCTGTAGACCCTCCTTGGTTGGTGACAGAAGCACCAGATCATCAGCAAACAGTAGACATTTGACTTCAGATTCTAGTAGGGTGAGGCCGGGTGCTGCAGACTGTTCTAGTGCCATCGCCAATTTGTTGATATATATGTTGAAGAGGGTGGGGCTCAAGCTGCATCCCTGTCTCACCCCACGACCCTGTGTGAAGAAATGTGTGTGTTTTGCCAGTTTTAACTGCATACTTGTTCTTTGTGTACATGGATTTTATAATGTCGTATGTTTTTCCCCCAACACCACTTTCCATCAATTTGTATAGCAGACCCTCATGCCACATTGAGCAGTAGACTTTTGTGAAATCAACAAAGCATGAAGACTTTTTGCCTTTTGTTTTGTTTGTTTCTTCAAATACATTGATTTGATTTCTGACGTGCTGTTCCTTTTTCCGTAGTGTATTTCTGTATTGTTTTAGTGATTCACCGTAGTGAAGGCTCAGGTTTTCTGGATCTCTGTGTTTTTGGTTAGATAGGTTTTCTCAATTTCTTTCTTAGGTTTTTGCATTCTTCAACAAACCATTTGTCATTGTTAATTTTGTTGACATTTTTAGATTTGATAGGGAAGCTGAGAAGTCAAATATACTGTTTAGGTTTTCTACTGCAAGTTTACACCTTCACTATTACAGTGAAATGTTTTGTCCAGGAAATTGTCTAGAAGGGATTGAATTTGTTGAAGAATAGTTTTTTGGTTGATTTCTTTTTTCTTCTTTTTCTTCCGTCTTGTTCCTTTTTCTTTTTCCTCGATGCCTCATGGTTGAGCAAAGCTCCGTTCAGATGTCTCTGTCTGTTGTTGTTGTTGGTTACAGTAGTGGTCCTGAGATGTGCCTGAATGAATATCACCTGGTGTTGCTGCTGGTGGGGGCCTTCATTGGCTACAGCCACAGCCTGGTGGGAGTGGTCTACAACATGAACTACGTTTCCTTCCACACCATGCAGGTACGTCCCGTCTCTTTACTTCCTGTTTCCTTCCACACCATGCAGGTACGTCCCGTCTCTTTACTTCCTGTCTCTTTACTTCCTGTTTCCTTCCACACCATGCAGGTACGTCCCGTCTCTTTACTTCCTGTCTCTTTCCTGGGCCCGGTTTCCCAAAAGCATCTTACATTTAAAATCTACCCAAAAATCACTAATTCCTGTGATTTAGTGTTAAATAACACTATGTGAGAACAATATTTTTTGTGAACCGATGTTTCATTATGTCGTTATAATAAGGTTAGTAGCAATTTGTGGAAATCTGTTGCAGCTGAAGTCTTTGACAAAACCTTCGAGGCTGGCTGGCTGGCTGGCTGGCTGGCTGGCTGGCTGGCTGGGTTGATAAAGGTGTACTTGAATATTCTCGTTATTAATCGACTGGTTGAACACCTGAGTATGTCGTTAGATGTTTTGTTTCCCTTCAGAAGATCTAAACATATACCGTACAGGAAGTATTCAGACCCCTTCACTTTTTCCACATTTTGTTACGTTACAGCCTCATTCTAAAATTGATTAAATAAAAAATTGTCCCCAACAATCTACACCCAATACCCCGTAATAACAAAGCGAAAACTGTTTATTTTTATTACAAATAAAAAACATACCTTATTCACATAAGTATTCCGAACCTTTACTATGAGACTAGAAATTGAGCTCGGGTGCATCCTGTTTCCATTGATCCTTGAGATGTTTCTACAACTTGAATGGAGTCCACCTGTGGTAAATTCAATTGATTGGACATGATTTGGAGAGGCACACACCTGTCTATATAAGGTCCCACGGTTGACAATGCATGTCAGAGCAGAAACCAAGACATGAGGTCAAAGGAATTGTCTGTTCAACTCCAGGACAGGATTGTGTCGAGGAACAGATCTGGGGAAGGGTACAGACTTTTCTTCCTGCAGCATTGAAAGTCCCCAAAAACACAGTTGCCTCAATCATCCTTTAATGGAAGAAGTTTGGAACCACCAAGACTCTTCCTAGAACTGGCCGCCTGGCCAAACTGAGCAATCGGGGGAGAAGGGCCTTGGTCAGGGAGAAGACCAAGAACCTGATGGTCACTCTGACAGAGCAACAAAACTCCTCTGTGGAGATGGGAGAACCTTCCAGAAGGACAACCATCTCTGCAGCACTCCACCAATCAGGCCTTTATGGTAGAGTGGCCAGACGGAAGCCACTCCTCAGTAAAAAGCACATGACAGCCCGCTTGGAGTTTGCCAAATTGCACCTAAAGACTCTCTGACCATGAGAAACAAGATTCTCTGGTCTGATGAAACCAAGATTGAACTCTTTGGCCTGAATGCCAAGCGTCACGTCTGGAGGAAACCTGGCACCATCCCTATGGTGAAGCATGGTGGTGGCAGCATCATGCTGTGGGGATGTTTTTCAGCGGCAGGGACTGGAGACTAGTCAGGAACGAGGGAAAGATGAACGGCGCAAAGTACAGAGATCCTTGATGAAAACCTGCTCCAGAGTGCTCAGGACCTCAGACTGGGGGCGAAGGTTCACCTTCCAACAGGACAACAACCCTAAGCACACAGCCAAGACAACGCAGGAGTGGCTTCGGGACAAGTCTCTGGATGTCCTTGAGTGGCCCAGCCAGAGGCCGGACTTGAACCCAATCGAACATCTCTGGAGAAACCTGAAAATAGCTGTGCAGCGACGCTCCCCATCCAATCTGACAGACCTTGAGAAGATCTGCAGAGAAGAATGGGAGAAACTCCCCAAATACAGGTGTGCCAAGCTTGTAGCGTCATACCCAAGAAGACTTGAGGCTGTAATCGCTGCCAAAGGTGCTTCAACAAAGTACTGAGTAAAGGGACTGAATACTAATGGAAATATGATATTTCAGTTTTGTATTTTTAATACATTTGCAATGTTTTAAACCTGTTTTTGCTTTGTCATTACGGGGTATTGTGTGTGTGTGTGTGTGTGTGTGTAGACTGAGGGGAGAGGAACACAATTTAATCCATTTTAGAATAAGGCTGTAACTTAACAATGTGGAAAAAGTGAAGGGTCTGAATACTATCCTAATGCACGCTGTTTATCGCTCTGCGACCGCCGATAACTTGGGAACAAAGTTGCCAATGTCTTTACAATTGAACAAGCGAAGGAAAATAATCTGCATTTATAGGTATGTACGCAGTAGGACCTATAGGCTACCATTGGCCGATATATTTCCTTCATATTGAATTGTTGAGTTCTGTTTGTAGGCTACGTTGTCATATTTATCCTTCAATATATTTCATGATGTGTAACATCGTGTGCTGAATGAATCTGTGATTTTGTGCATTTTTATTGGGTAAGCATTAGAATAAGCTGCCTCTATTTGCAGCCGTTAGGTGGTAATATCTCTCTAGGAGCTGATCTGGCATCAGTTATGCAGCCATTAGGTGGTAATATCTCTCTAGGAGCTGATCTGGCATCAGTTATGCAGCCATTAGGTGGTAATATCTCTCTAGGAGCTGATCTGGCATCAGTTTTGCAGCCATTAGGTGGTAATATCTCTCTTGGGGCTGATCTGGCATCAGTTTTGCAGCCATTAGGTGGTAATATCTCTCTAGAAGCTGATCTGGCATCAGTTTTGCAGCCATTAGGTGGTAATATCTCTCTAGGAGCTGATCTGGCATCAGTTATGCAGCCATTAGGTGGTAATATCTCTCTAGGGGCTGATCTGGCATCAGTTATGCAGCCATTAGGTGGTAATATCTCTCTAGGAGCTGATCTGGCATCAGTTTTGCAGCCATTAGGTGGTAATATCTCTCTAGGAGCTGATCTGGCATCAGTTTTGCAGCCATTAGGTGGTAATATCTCTCTAGGGGCTGATCTGGCATCAGTTATGACACATGGCGGACGTTCTCTCTCTCTTCCCAGAGGACTCCTGTGTGTCCCCTCTCTCTTCCCAGAGGACTCCTGTGTGTCCCCTCTCTCTTCCCAGAGGACTCCTGTGTGTCCCCTCTCTCTTCCCAGAGGACTCCTGTGTGTCCCCTCTCTCTTCCCAGAGGACTCCTGTGTGTCCCCTCTTTCTTCCCAGAGGACTCCTGTGTGTCCCCTCTCTCTTCCCAGAGGACTCCTGTGTGTCCCCTCTCTCTTCCCAGAGGACTCCTGTGTGTCCCCTCTCTCTTCCCAGAGGACTCCTGTGTGTCCCCTCTCTCTTCCCAGAGGACTCCTGTGTGTCCCCTCTCTCTTCCCAGAGGACTCCTGTGTGTCCCCTCTCTCTTCCCAGAGGACTCCTGTGTGTCCCCTCTCTCTTCCCAGAGGACTCCTGTGTGTCCCCTCTCTCTTCCCAGAGGACTCCTGTGTGTCCCCTCTCTCTTCCCAGAGGACTCCTGTGTGTCCCCTCTCTCTTCCCAGAGGACTCCTGTGTGTCCCCTCTCTCTTCCCAGAGGACTCCTGTGTGTCCCCTCTCTCTTCCCAGAGGACTCCTGTGTGTCCCCTCTCTCTTCCCAGAGGACTCCTGTGTGTCCCCTCTCTCTTCCCAGAGGACTCCTGTGTGTCCCCTCTCTCTTCCCAGAGGACTCCTGTGTGTCCCCTCTCTCTTCCCAGAGGACTCCTGTGTGTCCCCTCTCTCTTCCCAGAGGACTCCTGTGTGTCCCCTCTCTCTTCCCAGAGACCTCCTGTGTGTCCCCTCTCTCTTCCCAGAGAAACGCCTGTGTCCCCCTCTCTCTTCCCAGAGAAACGCCTGTGTCCCCCCCTCTCTCTTCCCAGAGAGACTCCTGTGTGTCCCCTCTCTCTTCCCAGAGACCTCCTGTGTGTCCCCTCTCTCTTCCCAGAGACCTCCTGTGTGTCCCCTCTCTCTTCCCAGAGACCTCCTGTGTGTCCCCTCTCTCTTCCCAGAGACCTCCTGTGTGTCCCCTCTCTCTTCCCAGAGAAACGCCTGTGTCCCCCCCCTCTCTCTTCCCAGAGAAACGCCTGTGTCCCCCCCTCTCTCTTCCCAGAGGACTCCTGTGTGTCCCCTCTCTCTTCCCAGAGAAACGCCTGTGTCCCCCCCCTCTCTCTTCCCAGAGACCTCCTGTGTGTCCCCTCTCTCTTCCCAGAGAAACGCCTGTGTCCCCCCCCTCTCTCTTCCCGGAGAAACGCCTGTGTCCCCCCCTCTCTCTTCCCGGAGAAACGCCTGTGTCCCCCCCCTCTCTCTTCCCGGAGAAACGCCTGTGTCCCCCCCTCTCTCTTCCCGGAGAAACGCCTGTGTCCCCCCCCTCTCTCTTCCCAGAGAAACGCCTGTGTCCCCCCCCTCTCTCTTCCCAGAGAAACGCCTGTGTCCCCCCCCTCTCTCTTCCCAGAGAAACGCCTGTGCCCCCCCCCTCTCTCTTCCCAGAGAACTGCCCAGTGTATAAAACTACAAGATAATAGATGACTGTTACTCTGCTTGGTTGTGTTCTGTAGATACAAAATGTTGAAAGCTACCGGAACCTGTCCAATAACGTGGAATATTGTTTTCAGTTGGATAATGTTTTCCTACAGTCCACTCTACTGAACATAACCCATCAATGTCTACTACTGTTGGGTATTGTAGTTTCTGTTACCTTTGATAGCACTATGTTATGAGACATCAGGAAGTGCCACGTTCTCCTCAAGCTGCTGAGGGGAGGACAGCTCATAATGAGGTCCGGAATGGAGTCAATGGAATCGACCACACGGAAACCATGGAAACAACGCCTTTGTATACCATTCCATTTACTCCGTTCCAGACCTTATTATGAGCCGTCCTCCCCTCAGCAGCCTCCACTGCTCTGCTTTCATGTTTCAGCAATACAAGTACCTCCGCTTCAAGGGAGCTCTGCCCCTAGTGGTGAAGGCCAGTACTGTTCAGGCTCTCTACGGTCTCAGGAACTTCCTTCTCCTTTATTTCTTCATGGGTAAGGAGACATTACCAAGTCACTCATGGCTTTGTCTATGAGCTATTCAGTGGGGCGTCTCCCAACTGTTCTGTAGTCAAAAGATATTGATGATCCATCTCCCTGTCTTTCAGGATATGCACCACGAGCCTGGATCTGTAAAACACTTGACCTCAACATCAACAGGTTAACCTCACAATATTATTTTAAATCTGACCCCGCCTACCCCCTCGACTGCTAGGCAGCCGACCCCCCCCCCCCCGTCTACCCCCTCGACTGCTAGGCAGCTGACCCCCCCCCCCCCCGTCTGCCCCCTCGACTGCTAGGCAGCTGACCCCCCCGTCTACCCCCTCGACTGCTAGGCAGCTGACCCCCCCCCCCCCCCGTCTACCCCCTCGACTGCTAGGCAGCTGACCCCCCCCCGTCTACCCCCTCGACTGCTAGGCAGCTGACCCCCCCCCCCCCGTCTACCCCCTCGACTGCTAGGCAGCTGACCCCCCCCCGTCTACCCCCTCGACTGCTAGGCAGCTGACCCCCCCCCCCCCCGTCTACCCCCTCGACTGCTAGGCAGCTGACCCCCCCCCCCCCGTCTACCCCCTCGACTGCTAGGCAGCTGACCCCCCCCCGTCTACCCCCTCGACTGCTAGGCAGCTGACCCCCCCCCCCGTCTACCCCCTCGACTGCTAGGCAGCTGACCCCCGTCTACCCCCTCGACTGCTAGGCAGCTGACCCCCGTCTACCCCCTCGACTGCTAGGCAGCTGACCCCCGTCTACCCCCTCGACTGCTAGGCAGCTGACCCCCCCCCCCCGTCTACCCCCTCGACTGCTAGGCAGCTGACCCCCCCCCCGTCTGCCCCCTCGACTGCTAGGCAGCTGACCCCCCCCCCCCGTCTACCCCCTCGACTGCTAGGCAGCTGACCCCCCCCCCGTCTACCCCCTCGACTGCTAGGCAGCTGACCCCCCCCCCCCGTCTACCCCCTCGACTGCTAGGCAGCTGACCCCCCCCCCGTCTACCCCCTCGACTGCTAGGCAGCTGACCCCCCGTCTACCCCCTCGACTGCTAGGCAGCTGACCCCCCCCCGTCTACCCCCTCGACTGCTAGGCAGCTGACCCCCCCCCCGTCTACCCCCTCGACTGCTAGGCAGCTGACCCCCCCCCCCCCCCCGTCTGCCCCCTCGACTGCTAGGCAGCTGACCCCCCCCCCCCCGTCTACCCCCTCGACTGCTAGGCAGCTGACCCCCCCCCCCGTCTACCCCCTCGACTGCTAGGCAGCTGACCCCCCCCCGTCTGCCCCCTCGACTGCTAGGCAGCTGACCCCCCCCCCCGTCTGCCCCCTCGACTGCTAGGCAGCTGACCCCCCCCCCCCGTCTACCCCCTCGACTGCTAGGCAGCTGACCCCCCCCCGTCTGCCCCCTCGACTGCTAGGCAGCTGACCCCCCCCCGTCTACCCCCTCGACTGCTTGGCAGCTGACCCCCCCCCCCCCCGTCTACCCCCTCGACTGCTAGGCAGCTGACCCCCCCCCCCCGTCTACCCCCTCGACTGCTAGGCAGCTGACCCCCCCCCGTCTACCCCCTCGACTGCTAGGCAGCTGACCCCCCCCCCCCGTCTGCCCCCTCGACTGCTAGGCAGCTGACCCCCCCCCCCGTCTACCCCCTCGACTGCTAGGCAGCTGACCCCCCCCCGTCTACCCCCTCGACTGCTAGGCAGCTGACCCCCCCCCCCCCGTCTACCCCCTCGACTGCTAGGCAGCTGACCCCCCCCCCGTCTACCCCCTCGACTGCTAGGCAGCTGACCCCCCCCCCCCGTCTACCCCCTCGACTGCTAGGCAGCTGACCCCCCCCCCGTCTACCCCCTCGACTGCTAGGCAGCTGACCCCCCCCCCCCGTCTACCCCCTCGACTGCTAGGCAGCTGACCCCCCCCCCCCGTCTACCCCCTCGACTGCTAGGCAGCTGACCCCCCCCCCCGTCTACCCCCTCGACTGCTAGGCAGCTGACCCCCCCCCCCCGTCTACCCCCTCGACTGCTAGGCAGCTGACCCCCCCCCCCCGTCTACCCCCTCGACTGCTAGGCAGCTGACCCCCCCCCCCCGTCTACCCCCTCGACTGCTAGGCAGCTGACCCCCCCCCCGTCTACCCCCTCGACTGCTAGGCAGCTGACC